>NC_090656.1:87369003-87666503 GCF_040937935.1 Hyperolius riggenbachi
ACCGATTCAGATTCAGATTCCGCTTTTTAATCAGTTTTTACTTCAGATTCAGATTCAGATTTGCAGTTTGCTCCTTGCACACTGCAAATCTGAATCTGAATCGGAGGTAAAAACTGATTAAAAAGCGGAATCTGAATTTCTTGCAGTGTGCAAGAGGCCTTAATCAGTGCTCAGTTTGCTTTAGGTCCAAGACTTTTTTTTTTTTCTTTTTTTTTTTTTGCTGCAAGCCCAGCGCTGTTCTCAGTTTAGGGAAAGTCCTTTTTAGGTTTACACAAAGGTCATTTTTGGAAGAAAACTGGAGATTCTTAAAGGACTTCTGAGGTGAATAGATCTATCTGTACTTACTGTAATTCATGTCTGTCAGGACATGAATAACACTAGTGCTTGTAAATTATATGACTTGTGTGATTTTTGTGCAAATTTACTTTATGCAAACAATTCTTTTTTTTTTTTTTTTTTCTCTCCCCCCACCCTCCCTTTCTTTATGCTGGGGCAATTTTAGCCAGAAGTAAGTAATTCAGTTTTATTGAGGTGCCACTGGTGGTTTTTCACACTTGAATGTTTGTCACTCATTCTTTCTGTCCCTTGGGAAGCTCATCTGTCTACCCTGTCGCACCTTTAAAGTGGATTTAGAGGAATTAATAAATGTAACTCCTCCACAAAGCAATAGCTAGTATTTCTACTTTTCTAAAACCTGTTAAAGATCTTTTCCTAACTGGATATGGGACCCCCGTTCTATATTAAAGGACAGCTATCCAGTTTTTAAACTGGGACGGGAATTGCTTGTCTAGGTGTTAGGCTGGGAACACGCTAGGCGGAGATGTTAGCATTGCGGAAACTGCACCTAATGTAAGTCAATGGGCCACATGAAAAAACGCATATGTTTGCGTTCAGCAATGTGCGTTTTTAAAAACTCTGGCTTTGTTGCATATTTTTACAAAACTCATTAAAATTAACATAAAAGCCAATGGTAAAGTAGACATATTATTTATTTTTTATTTTTTTTATAACGTTAATCTCCACTTCATGTAAACTCCCTAGTGATTTGCATAAAAAAGCATATGCGTTTTTTTGTATGTGCAAACGCATCAAAACGCAACAAAACCGCTTGTGCGGGGTGGGAAAAAGCAAGCTCACAAAATGCATATGCAGCAAAACGCTTAGTCTAGTGTGTTCCTACCCTTTAGTACTGCTGTATATTTGCTGCTTACAGCTGCCTTTCATGTTATAAATGTGTAGCACAGCTTCCGGTGTTTTTAAAATTACAATGGGCAAATGTGTAAGTATACAACACTTTGATAGTTGTCCTTTTAATGTCTCACTCTACCTTTTCCTTTATTCTGAGTAGTAATTATGTGCAAACCTCTAATTGGGCAAAATTAGGATTACAAAGTAATTTATGTTCATTGTAATTTTTCTTAAACTTTTTTTTAAAGGGGTTCTGTGGATGGGTTTTAAAAACCAAAAACTGACACTTACCTGGGGCTTCTATCGGCCCCCTGCAGCTGTCCTGTCCCGTGCCGTCCTCTACGATCCTCCGTTCCCCGACGCTAGTCACGGTCCATTTATTCATCTAGCTAGATGAATGCAACTGCGCAGCCGTGTGTGTCCTCGCTCCCGATCACCTCTCCGGCAGCTGCCTGCGCAGTAAACTCCCTGAGACGCGAGCAGGAGCTAGGACGTGCGTGAGCCGCGCAGTTGCATTTGTCTAGTTAGATGAATAAATGGACCTTGACCGGCAGCAGGGAACAGAGGATCATAGAGGATTGCACAGGGGGGTGTCAGTTTTTGTTTTTGAAAAACCTCCACAGAACCCCTTTAAATTCCATGTGATCTGCCTTTAAAGAAAACTTGAAGTGAGAAAACAAGTTGAGGGAAGGATCCAGGTAGTTTAGAGCCTTTCCACTCCTTCGCCTTGCTTGTCCTTCTAGCATTTGTCAACCAGTAAAGCTGTTCGGTCGGATAACTCTGCGCAGTGTTCTCCCCAGACTCTTTTAGTTGGGTGCTCCACGTGGCTAGTTTTGATGAGCACCTGGCTGTCATTGGCTCACCTCCTCGTACACTATAAGCAGAGTTACGCACGGAAGCACCGGCCCTGCATTCTCTCATATTGCCCCACCCGGCTACTTTTTCATGCCGCCCGGCTGGAAAAATTCTGGGGAGGACACTGTCTACGGAACTACTTGTGTCCCCTTGTAATTATCAAGACTGGTGCATTGCTACTGCGCATGCATGAGTCCAGACTCTTGCATGTGCCGTAGTGATGCACTCTTCCTACTCCTTGGACGCAAGTAGCTTTAACAAACCATTCAACCGAACAAGTCGAATAGCTTTACCAGCGGACAGCACTAGAATGTTGGGCCGAGCAGAGAAAGGAAAAGGCTCTCCAGAACCTTCCATCTGCTTGGCTAAGTATCAAACCTGAAGTGGGTTCTCAATTCTGGTCTGCTTTAAGGCTGCCATGCAAGCAGCAAGAATGGGAGAATCTGTCCTGATCAGGGAATACCAGTTCACCCAGAACCCTGCACTACAGGTCAGATCTTTAATAGAACCATGACCCTAATTAGTAGTACCACCAGTGCGCTATGGTTTTGTACTGCTGCATCGCTCAGTATACTCTGGTTTTGAGTTTCTTCTGCTCATGGTCTGTCTTGAAATCTGTTTTTAATAACCAATTAGATTACAGGCAGGTTTGATCGATGTGATCGAATATATGTTAATCAGAATTTTGCAAGTATAGTAACCTTTTAATTTGTGTTCAGGTAAGTTACATTAGTTCTGTGATTAACATGCTTTTCTTCCCCAATTTTTAGGAGAAGGAGCGCCAGCGTTTGGAAACCCTGCGCAAGAAAGAGGAGGTTGAGATGCAGCGCAAGCAGAAGGTGGAGGAAAGCAAGAAGCGCAAGCAGGAGGAACTGAAGCTGTGAGTCTAACAAATGCATGTTTTGCTAAGTTTAGAGACAACTAAAGAACTTCTGGTACAGGAGAATCTTAACAAGAGAAGGGATTGCCAAGATGTAGGGGAAATTACATTTTAGGGTCCTTCACACTGAATCTATTGCATACCATCAGACAATATTGTTGCAACGGCAGGTTGCGCACTTACAGTGGCAGTGAAGCACACTTTCATTGCAACGTACATCTAACATACAATGGCAATACAACAGTGCCAAAAATTTGCAACGCAACGGCATGCACAGTGTGGAGGCTGACTCTTATTTTGCAACTATGCCAGTTGCCTGCCTGTCCTGCTGATCTCTTTGGCTGCAGTAGTATCTGAATTCAACACCTGGAACAAGCGTGCAGCTAATCCAGTCAGACCACCTGATCTGCATGCTTGTTCAGTCTGTAGCTAAAAGTATTAGAGACAGAGGACAGCCAAGCAATTTGCATTGCTTAAAAGAAAATAAATGTTAGCCTCCATATCTGTCACTATATGTGTCCGAGCTTAGATACAAAATACTTAAAGCCTTAGGATCCTACTGAGGCTTCCTCGCTACTCCATGTCCCCGTCGCTGAGCGCCCCCAGCCACAAAAGATTATCAACAAGGCAATGTCGGTAATCACATCGGGCCCACGCGGTTTCTCTTCCTGCATCGTGGCCGCGGGCTCTGTGCTACTGCCCATGCGGGCTTGTGTGGCCATGATCCAGGAAGTGGAGCTGCACAGCCTGATGTGAAAGGGGGGGGGGGGGGGGCGTCGCTCATCAACAGGGTTCTCCCTACCACTGAGGGACGCCTCAGTAGGATCCTGAGGCTTACCCTCTCCAAGGCAAGTATCTGATTTTGAATCTGAGCTCCGGATCCCTTTAAAGGACAACTGAAGTAAGAAATATATGGAGGCTGCCATATTTCCTTTTATACGATGCCAGTTGCCTGGCACTGCTTCTGGTCTATTAGGATACAGTAGTGTCTGAATAATGCCAGAAGCAAGCATGAAGCTAATCTTTCAGATCTGACAATGTCAAATACCTGATCTGCTGCATGCTTCAGGGTTTATGGCTAAAAGTATTAGATTCAGAGGATCAGGAGGATAGCCAGGCAACTGGTATTGCTTAAAAGGAAATAAGTATGGTAGCCTCCATATCCCTCTTGCTTCATTTGCCTTTTTAAAGAAAACCTGAACTGAAAATTAAGACAAACATACACAGGTCATACTTGCCTCCCGTGTAGTCTACTCCTCAATCTTTCTCCTCTCCTGCACCCTGTTTGTCCACTGTGATCAAGGTAATTCTCCGTCCTCCATTTTGAAAATGTCCATTACCCTATGACAGCTTCCTGGTCAGCACACTGTTAAACTGTAACATCGCCCACTTGAGCCATAGGGAAACAACTATAACTGACAGCAACTGATATATTTTAGTTCTGACAAAATTTTGTCAGAACTGGAAGGGATCATTGTCAGAAGAAAATGGTGAGCTTCTGAAAGGAACTGATGGTAAGCTATGTAATGTTCATTTGAAGTTGCCTCATATGTTTAAAATTTTACTCAGTACAGGTTCCCTTTAAAGCGGATCCGAGATGAAAAACGAACTATAACAAGTAACTTGTCTATATATCATCTAAAGATTAGGTTTACACAGCAAATCTAGCTGCAAACAGTTTTAATAAAATATGATTATTTATTCCTGTGATACGACAGCCGCCATGTTGTTTATAAACATTACACAGAGGCAGGCTTATCTGTATCTTGAGCCATCAGCCCAATCCCCTCTCCTTCTCCCTCCTCCCCTCTGTCTCTGAAATCAATGGCTAGTAACACCTCCCCCTCCTCCTGCCCAGACTGAGCTCCCATGAGCCCTTGCTACTGCCAAGGCTCTCTGAAACCCTGTGGGCATGGCTTTTTTAGTTTATAGGAATTAGAGTATTAAAACAAAAAATATTTGGCTTGAGGAATGCCCTATAAACAATAGGAAAGGAACACAATTTATGCAATTATGCAATGAGTAAAAGTTCACCTCGGATCCATTTTAAGGGGGATTAGGAATGTCGGTTTGGCAGTTGCTTAGAGGAGATATCCTTTGTAATCTGATCCAGGCCTACATAGCCAGTCCCAGTCGCTCTCTATCTTAAAATTTTGTATTTAACTTGTCTGATTTTATTTTAGGAGGCGAGAAGAGCGTTGGCGCAAAGTTCTGCAAGCTCGTGAGAGAGTGGAGCAAATGGAGGAGGAGAAAAAAAAGAAAATAGAGCAGAAATTTGCACAAATAGATGAGAAAAGTGAAAAGGTAATGTTAGTGTATGCAGTGTTTTGTGGTGACAGCTGCAACGCAATGAATGGACGACGTCATATGACTTGTCTTTATTAGGTGCGAGAAGACCGTTTGGCTGAAGAAAAGGCCAAGAAGAAGATCACTAATAAAAAGCAGGAAGAGCTGGAAAACAGGAGGCGGCAGGAGGAAGAAGCGCGCAAATTAAAAGCAAAACAGCTGGTATGTATATAGCTCTAAATGGGACATAACGTAAGTTAGGCTACATTCACAGTGGGCGTTGTGCATTCGGGAAAGCAGCGCCACATGTTATCCGCACGTAGCATCATATACAGTGAAGCATACAGTCCAAAAAAAGGATGCTGCATGCTACCTACTAACACGCGTGTTATAATGCCGCACACAGTTATACCACAATGCCCCACTGTTACCGTAGCCTCACTTGGGGGATGATAAAGTGCTGAAATACTAGGAGATAACTTATCTCATCAATTTGCGATTTCTCTGCAGTTCTCACATCATTTAATGTGGTATCTGTTATCTGGTATCTGAAAGTTCAGCAGAGAAGCATAGTGATAAAGCAGGAGAGGAAGACATTCCAAAGTATTAAGCCCCATCTACACCATACAATTTTTATTTTATTTTTCGCTTTATTGATTCGATTCAATCTGACATGTCCGATCGGGATTCGATTCTATTTTCCATTGCAAAACAATGGCAAATTGAATCTAATCCCGATCAGACATGTCTGATTGAATCGAATCAGACAAAAAATTGTATGGTGTAGATGGGGCTTAAGGCACACTTGTTGTTGCAGGCATTTTGACGCTATGTGAAAACACAAGTAATGTTTTCCTATGCCTATGCCCCATAGCACATAGCTGTGTTGTCAAGGAGCCACCTGGGATTCTGTATAGTGTAAAAAAAAAAAAAAAAAAAAAAAAAAAAGTCCTGCTAGTAAATAGGAAAAGGCATAACTGAACAATCTTCCTGCCAGTCATTGCTGCATTATCACCAACTGCTTGGATGCTTTGAGGGAGGGATCACACTTGTGCAGGTTGTATCCTTAACTGGGGCCACCCATAATAGTCAGAGGCAAGTATCCTTTGTGATTGTGACAGATGGTAATAGTATACTGTACTAAACTTTTTTTTTTTTAAATTTAAGATGAGGATTACATTTTAGATTGCAGCAGTCACTGCTAGTTGAAGCATGTGCTTCATCTGTTTGTTTACATTTGTAGATAGGTGTAATGAAGTCCTCCTTTATATTCAGTCCCTGTTAAAGCAGGCCATGAACTCAGAACTTTATCTCGGCTCTAAAAGATAAGCAACAGCACAATAACTTTTAAAAAAAAAACATTTGTTTGTTACTGCTGACGGCCTTTATTTACAAATGAGCTCCATGGCAGTCAGCTGGCACAGTTAAAGGAGTAATCAGGGAAAATAATGTAAAATGAGTGCTACTTAACGGGGGCTTCCTCCAGCTCCAAGCTCCCAGGACGTCCCTCGCAGCAGGTCTGCCCGCAGCCGTTCGCAGAACTACTGCGCAGTCTGCTCCGGCCCACGTGGTGGTGATTGACAGTGCCGCTCGCGCAGGCGCAGTACAGAGAGGCCTGGAGGTCGCTCTGACGTCATCGCTGGGGACCGGGATGGACCTGCGGCGACCGGCTGCGGGCAGAGCTGCGGCGAGGGACATCCTGGGAGCTTGGAGCTGGAGGAAGCCCCCGGTAAGTAGCACTCATTTTACATTATTTTCCCTGATGACTCCTTTAAGGAATTGTCCAAGATGTTTAAGGACAGGGAAGACTCGGACACACCTCGTCAAATAGACAACACATTTATTCATGCATCAAGGGCCGTTGATACAGGCATCATCAGAGTAATGCTACAGATCATTAGCACACAGCAGATTTTATAGGGTTACAAGTATGCAAAAATATACACTCCCTGGGGCTGGCCAGGATATTTGTCAGTGTTACAAAAACCAATCACAGTTCAATAATCAGTGCAGACATGAAGCAGTTAACATTTAATTCTTAGAACTCTCCACCCATATTATGAGTTTCACCACCCACTGTTCTCTTACTCAACCTTCTGTTTAAGGTCACAAGGGGAAGTGGTTCAGTCTGGACAACACATCACTTGTCTAAATCTGTCCGTGGGGCCCCTTTTCCACTAAAAGTCAAGGAAGCTAGGACATTGCAAAATAACAGTAAATCTACTATTAGGACATGTTCAAGAGTAGCAAGTGTCCCTGAGCACGTACACATCATGTGGCCTTCTTCTAACAGAAATTGTTTATATATCACCAAATGGAGCTAATTTAAAACAAAATGTCCTTTATATAAACCAGACAGGTATCACAGCTTTGTCACTCCCTCCTCTAGTTCATCCCTGTGAACTACTTATATCAAAAGTTTTTCCTTGGTCCTTTGGTGGGGGGCCCCAGCTGATATCACCGGATGGCATTGTAGTATCTTCTCCCTCCCCAGAGCCGCACCCTTAGCCAAAACTCTGAGTTGGGTGGTGCACCCTGGGAGAGCATTATTGTGTCTCTCCTCAGGGTGAGTCATACAAAGGTTCCTTGAGGTTCTCCATTGAAGCAAAGTGTCATACCAGGATGAAGAGTGCTCCTTTTTGATGTGGAGCGATGTCTTACCAAGGATTCAGCTGCTGTCACCTGTCCAGCTGGGGTTTCTTTTTCTCACATCCTTGGGACCTCTTGCCACTGGTTTGTAGAATAACAGGTTATATGATGACACATGAGGTAGAGTTGAAATCATGAGGTAGGTGCCACACTTATGGACAACAAGTCTCTTAGGTGTCTTCTTGGTGATAAGCCAGGACCCCTTTAAGTCTTCTGAGGTAGATCTTAAGGTAGAACTAGAGGGTGATTGATGTGGTTGTTGCCTAGGTGCACAAGGAAAACACAAGAACATGTCTGCAGGACAGAGGAAAAAGTTTTTTTTTTTTTTTTTTTAAAGTCCCAGTACCAAGCCCCAGGTGTCTGTGGCCCCTTCCTCTTTTTTTTTTTTTTTTTTTTAAATAGAGCCACATAATATTTGTTCAATAATAACACATAGGGGATTACAATGCCTAATAAATCTACCCTCTCGCTTCTAACAGACTCCTCCCGCCCCTAGCTCAGCAGTCTGACCGCTGGCTTCCGGTTCAAGAAGAGTCTGTATAATTATCAGTTTCATTCATACCTATGTTAACTTGTTTTCTCCATCGCTGGAGGATCCTACGATTTCCAGTCACTCGTGTCCATTCATACTATTTAACTACAAGGGATTGGGGTAAAATTACCATGATTACACAACATTTATCCATATTCGTCATCCGGGGATACCACCACTAAAACATCCCTGAGTTTCCTTTTTTATTTCTTATTTATCCTTGGGCTCACCCTCTTTATTTTACAAAACATGAATAACTGAAAAAGGTCAAACAATACGGTAAGGGCTATTAGTACCACTACTGGGTTGAGCATGAGATTCAGAAAGGCACTTGCTTTTGGACTATACCCGAATAAGCTTTCCCACCAGGACACACTAGCATCTTGCTCAAGGGCATGTGAGACCTGTAACAGTTTCTCACGATTATGCTCCAGGAGCACAGTTGCTTGCCTTTCTGAAGCTCCGAGAGTTTGTATGATCTCATCCTTTTTCCCAAAATCCAATAACCACCCTTTCAATTCTGCTCCACACCCTAAAGGAATCTTTTGTAAATAGACAGGTGTATCAGGTTTGATGTCGAGTCTCTTTTCAGGTGTTATGGGTGTTCGCCCTTCTGGCTGTGCCAGATCTATCCCTAGGACTGGGCCAATGGTGCAGTACACCCCTCGGGTCAGTGTTCTACATTGAGTACAATTCAATGTGTACACTGCATAAGAAGTGACATTCTCCATCTGATACCTGCACCAATAACCCTGTCCCAGACATTTCATCCTGCTCGGCACCCTTTTTTGTTGCGTCCATCAAACATTATCCTTCCTTGTCCCAGCATTGCTGTCTCAAAATTATATTTTGTTGTCCTTGACATAAGAGCACATTTTCCTTTTTCCAGTGCCCATATGTATCTACTAATCTGGGCTCCCCTTCTTCATACAGCACTAAATTTCATGGTTAACCCGGGAGTGCAAAACCCGCACCTTCAGATAGAATAGAACCCAGGTTTACCACTGTATAAGCTTGGTATTCTTTGCCAGCAACAGGCACTAAGGAGGAAATAGTGCCTGTGAGGCTCTGACACCCATGGAACTGAGTAAGCCACCATTTTTCATGTGTCTTGCAAAATCAAGGACAGATCTTTCAGCCTGTTTACGTAAATTTATAGGAAAATGGCCAGCGTGCAGCGATGTTATCATTAACTTTCTCAAATTGAACCTGCGTACATGATAATGCCAACTGGACGTCTTCTGGATGTTTAAACAGACCTGCAATTAAACCCTTGAACTTCTTCTTCATTACTTCTGACAGTGATGCTGTAGCATCAATGTGGTCATGTTGTAAATTCTCCAATACATGATTTATATCTAAATGGGTTTTCACTCCCATCCCTACATGCTGAGCCACCCCTCCAAGTTTATTTCGTAGCACCTCCAACTCCATAGTGTTCAAAAGCTCCCAAACCGAGACCCCCAGCCCCTCGTACTGTACCCATCAAATCCCTTTTTACTTTATTGTGGCTATGTCCTGATTACAACCACCCTTTCAGCATGTATATTTGATTTTTGACATACACACCACACCTCCTGTCTCATGCATTCACCCTAAAGTCAGTTAGGGTTACTCTCCATCGATCTGAGTATCCACCAACATCGCCCAAGGTGCAGCCAATCCAGGAACAATTAGATCCGCCACTTTGACAGCTGGGACCTTACATGTGTCTGAACTCACCTTTGCATGGACCACAACATCCTTTTCCCATTCTACTTGAACTACAGTTACACATACTTTATCTTTTCCTTCCCATGTGTACCATCCCTTTTTATTTATCGACAGGTTGTTCACACCAGGAACTGGACTCTCCCCATATTACAACCACCCTTTATCCGACTCCTCATAGAGAGGCCAGACAAATGGTCCATATAGATCTAAGTCTAGATCTAATTCATAGCCATGAGGATCTTTCCAGTCCATGGTATGATACACTCCCCTCAATCCCTCAGACATGGGAATCCCATCCATCCATTCATTTACCTTTGGTGCATCTATCCCATTGCACAGCACATCCCACCTCCAAGGCTTTGGTCCATTGAAGGAGAGAGACTGATTTGATGACCAGTACGCTGTGTCAATAATATAATGACCTTCAATGTCTGGTGTACAGGCCTCTCTCATAAATCTCAACATATATTGACGTACTGTTATACCTTCTTTAGGTGTGATGCGTTCAAATAACTTACTTTTAGCATCTGTTTGTACATGCAATACCAGGGTGCTAAAATAGGCACCAAGTCTGACTTTTTCAGTGTCTTTATACTAGGTGACTTGTTTGACTATACTACAGTTCAGTCCAAACATAATTCTTTCTTGAGTCAAGTATGTCAGAGGGTTTACAGTTCCAATGTACTCAAGAATTTGCGTGAGTCGGAACTCCATAATCCCATCTGCTAGGTTATAACACTTATCTAACAAAGTACCTTGCACCGGTTCGGGTTGGTCATAGAATATTTTCCTATACTGTCCTGTCTCTCCAACATTATATACCATGTACATAATGTTCCAGTCGTCATACCCTCCTCTTGTCAGGTCTTCAGGATATAATTTTCCTTTGTCACCTCTTACTGGCAATGGGTCAACTGAGGTTCCATTGTTTAAGTTGTATGATAAGTCCCTCAGATCTTCACTTTCAAGTGTTTCGTCATCTATGTCATTAGGGTCTGTACTGAAAATTCCTGGTATGGTACATATGTCTACTTCAGGGTCCTCATCTCCCTCACAGTCAAGTATATTTTTGTCGTGGACATATGTCAAAAAGAAAATAATCTCAGGTCTTCCCTGCAACTTCTGTTTTAGATACTCCTGAAAAAGGGGGAATTGTTCTGCGGTACAGACTGCCACAGAGCTCATGTAGGGTATGCCATTCAGTGTCCATTACGATAGGTGGATGTATTGGTCTAGCATATTCAAAATAATGCTAAATAGTGGGACTCATTCCCTTTATACCATGTACATGCAAATACCCATGGACAAAGAGGGGGTATCTTGGCACTAATTTCCCATGTTTACACTCTATCCTGTGACGGTGGGATGGATCCCATCCTTTTGGTTTTATTCCCCATATTTTCATAAGATTTGGGTGGAACCCAAAGTTCCTGATGGTGATTTGGGACATGCTGACTATCAGTCCCTGTGGATTCTCTTGACAAACGACATAACATACAGACTAACATAAATGCCCCTGTTGGCATAGCTGTCTTAATTATTTTCCCGTATTCCTTTACAATGAGATGCATGGATCCACAGAACCTTCCCCTCCAATTGTCACCGAATTTAGAACCTGAAATAGAGGAGACAACTTGTCCATGCAATTTTTGTACGTGGGTTATGTAATGAATATACACACATCTCTATTGTTTAATGCATAGTTTGTCCTTACTGTTCTCTATTCCTAACATAACTGAAGCTGTATAAGTATCTGTGAAAGGCTGGAGGTCCAGCCCTTCAATTCAGGTCTAGGAAGTTTATACATAGAAACTGACAAGTACCTGTTGAGGGCCCTCCCATCATGGGAGGACCCCTGCCTTTGAAAACTAATCACATCAGTCACCTGAAGAGTCAGATGAAGAGTCAGATAACTCAGCCTCCGTGTCCCTATCTGTCTGTGTTTTATAGTTAGACTGAGGTGTGTAGCTACACTGTTTGATGAAATGCCCTGGGTTTCCACACCTGTAACATACTCTCAAACCTCGCTTACGAGGTCTAGGTGGATAGACAATTTTGAGTTGGTTTGTCAAAGCGTTCGTCCAAAAATATCCCTTTTCACTGGAGTCCTGTGACACTTCCCTCGGTATAAATGTCTTGCTGACTATTTCCTTCAGGTCCCTCTCCCCACACACCCTTTTGATAAGTCGAAACATGTCTCCCCATGTGGCCTTGTAGCACGTCTGTGTATCTATTAGTCCTTTTGCAAATTTGGCAGGGTCAGCTCGTGGGTGGGGTATGACACTCAAAAGTCCCCTTATTTCTGAGGGGGTCCAGGGTATACGGTGTCTGGTAGTACCTGTCAGCCTGCCATGGTTATTTGACAATACTTGTTCCCTTACTGGATATATCATTTCAGCAGGGTGCTGCTGTTCCCAGTTGGGTTTAGCAGGGGCTCCTGACAGGTTAGTCTCCCTCTGTGACTCACTGGGATTATGTTGCTCCTGCGTTTGCCTTAAGGGGATTGGCTTTTGCCTGACTGTGGTGTAAAAGGGGCAGTATTAGGACTAAGCTGCAAAGTGCCTTGGGGTGTGCCATTTAAACTATCCAGGTCGGTTAAGTCTGTATTGTCACTGAAGGGACTAGGTGATAGTCTAGTGTCAGAGAGAGAAGGTGTCACTTCCCCTTCTTGGCTTTGACTTAGATGTTGCTGCCAACCTGGTTCTGGCACCCTTGCCGTGGTAGTGGGCTGAGAGGGCATAGGAGTAAGCTGTGGGAAAAATCGATTTCTAATTTGAGATAGTAATGGATGATCCATGAAGGGGGAGGGCTGCATGTAGTGTGTTAAGTAGTTGCTTATATTACTAAGATGAGTAGGGATGAATTCATAAGGGGAGCAGTGAGGGATGCCCGTCATCATTGGTTGGAGGGGGTACATCCTATCATTTGGATTCAGAGCATAGTTGAGGGGAGTGTATTCTGACACTCTCCCTGTCCCATATGCATGTGGTGATTCTTCCCTTAACTGTGCTAGGGCAGTTAGTGTACTTACTTCAGTGGTTAGCTTAGGATCTATAGTGGGATGACGCAGTTTCCCTAGCTCCCCTCTTCCCCCGTGAGCTCCTAGGCTTGCTGATTCTGGCACATCCTGTCTCTGCCTCTGACCTATGTGAAACTGTACTTCCTCTGTTTCAGTGAGGTCAATGAGAGGCTGTGTTGCAGCATTGCCTCTTGTAAGAGGTTCTGCAGCAGCTCTATGGCTCACGTCTTGTGACGCAGTTCTGTTGAATGACTCATGCAGCTCCCCGGACATGATTGCAGACCAAGCTTGGTATGCTCCCATCTCCATTACCTCCTTCTCCTCTATTTGCTCATCCTCTGACCCATACAATTGTTCAGTGCTTGCAGTTGTAGGTCTCATCTTACCTGTGACAGTTGCAGATTGTGTCACTGTCAATATGTTCACATCCTCTGATCTCCGAATGGACTCCTTCATCCATCTACTCCATGCCTCTCTCTCATTAGGACGACTCATTCTCATTCTGTGTGTGTCCCACAGATTTTCCCAAATTTTTGGCTTAAAGGTACCCTTTTTAGCAAACTTGTGGTTCGTCCACCATTCCCATTCCTCTAAATATCGTGACACCCATAGTCCATATTTGTCAGACATTTCCTCTCGAGGGGTCAAATACTGTGGCTCTCCACGATTTGACTCTCGTTTCCGGGAAATTGAGTTCCTCATAATAAAGACTATGTGTTCACCCTGAATTCCACGCAATTCTCACACCAAAGGTGGCCAATCCTCTGGTTTCGAATGGGAACAACTCAAGCAACACTCTCTGTGTTGCTTCTGTGCAATACACTTATTGACACAAGGGTCAGCCAATCCCGCCAATCTTCTAGTGACTTTCACAATAGCTTGTGATGCCTCACTTAGACCCCTTCAGCTACAGTGAAGGTTTATAAAGCTCTCACTGTGCTGCCTGGTTAGCCTGCAAGACACCAGTACCAGTGAGGTTTCACAAAGGCTCACTTGTCTGCTTGAGTGGCCTGGGGAGCAGCAAAACCCCTAGTTCGGCTGCACTGCCCACCTGGTCACCCAATTATGTCTAGCAGGCAGTGGTCTGGTGTGCATCACAATCCCTGTGAAGTCCCGACTACAGTCACAAAAGTCTGCAATGCCCCACTTAGATCCTCCAGCCCCAGTGAGAGCTTACAAAGCCTCCACCTTGCTGCCTGACTGGCCCGCAAGACACCAGTACCAGTGAGGTTTCACAAAGGCTCACTTGTCTGCTTGAGTGGCCTGGGGAGCAGCAAAACCCCAAGTTCGGCTGCACTGCTCACCTGGTCGCCCAATTGTGTCTAGCAGGCAGTGGTCTGGTGTGCATCACAATCCCTGTGACATCCAGTAATCTATTGATCGGCAATGAATTGGATCTGGCTGAGCGGAGACTTCTCTCTCGTGGTCGGGAAGCTCCTCCCCCGGTGGACAAACCTCAAAGCCAAACCTCAAAGCCTCCTCTAAGGCAGCTTGAGTCTCATATATATCAGCCAAATCAGGACAACACAAATTCTTCCACCAGATATAACACCACTAGACTATCAGAATGATTATACTGTTAACTGTAGCAATGAGCCAATAAATCAGTGTCTCACAATCCCTCTCAGGGCAAATAACAGCACCCTATGAGAAATTTACATTTATTTGATCAGGATAAGACCTTTTGAGCATGCGGTCACTCCCTCACTCATCCAGGGGTGTGCACAGGCTATACTGTCTCAGATATGTAAGCCATCAGAGTCATCTGAACACTTAGAACCCTCAGGTAGTGGATCCAACCTCTCCACTAACTGAGGGATTGGATAATTGATTCCAGATCCTCAGAATTGTCTGAGTCTTCTGAGTTGTCGAGTCCCTGCCCCACCCTCTCTTAATAGTTGAGGGATTGGGAGGTCCCAAGGGGGCGACTAATTTTGCCAGAAAAATATAATGCTGAGCGACTATTTCAGGCTTTGGCTGGTATTCAAGGCCCAATTTTGCACACTTCCAGGGTGTTGACTCTAAGAGGAATTGAGTGCTGCCTGGGAGGCGTGGCACATAGGGCCTTATTACAATTGGCCTGTATCTGTCTAGAGAAATATTGGGGGTGCCGCAGGTCACTCTCCTCCTGATCAAATATTCAACTATACTGGGTACTTTTTCCAATGATATGAGACACTCTGGGCACACTCTAAAGTGTTTGTAGAGGTTAGTACAAAAACAGCATAGTTCAGGCAAGTTTAGTTTTCTCCCTTCCACACGCCAATTAAGTAGGCCCCCCCGATGAGCCCCACTATACTTTATGTAGTGTGACGTAATTTAATGTGTATTCCACCTTGGTGTTTGTTGGGAAGGAGAAAACAGTTGCCTACACATATAAGAGAACACTTAGTCAAATACAGTTATCTCTGAGCTGCACACACTAGGTACCTTGCAGACAATAAAACACCATTAACATCACCATAAGTTTAAACATATGTTCAATCTCCCTGCTACAAGTATCCCATCCAACGTTATGTTGTCTCAGGGGAGAGCCAGCCTACAAGTTCTCTGCTTTGAAGGAAGCGAATCTCCCCTCTGTCTATGATTTATGACCACGGTCTAGATTTTCAACCTGTGGTTTCCTTCTGAAAACTTTCTCCACAGTGTGTATCCTGTGTGATAACTGCATGTTGCAGCACCCCAGGGCTATGCACACAATAGTATGCTGACTCACAGAGGTTATAATCTAGATTGGCTCTCCACTGTTGACTCCCAATACTCAGGATACCACATAGAATGTTCTCTTCAGAAATATGACATTACTCAGCATGAATCCACATATCATATACTATTGTAATGAATTCTAGTTACTCACACAACACTATACTCTATACAATAGCAACTAAGTCAGATTCCATGCACTAAGTTAATCACAGCAGACAGACGGCATGAATAACACATGTTAAATCTCAAGCACCAAGTTAATCAGAAGAAAGAGACGGTATGCATACAGGGTACAGAGTAAGAAATAGAAGATGACATACCACATATCAGGAGACCGTTGTCATGGGAGATCCTCACGGAAACCCTGCTGAGCGGAGTAGGGTTGCAACCAGCAGGGAGGTGCAAATATCAAGTAGGTGATCAAGTCTCACCTGGTACAGCGCTGTTTAAGGATTTGATATCTGGACCTCTCCACGGCTGTTTCTCCAAGGTTCCGCTCCTCAAGATGTCCAGGGTCCCTCCAGAGGTGTGCCACAAAGTCAATCGTTCATTGCCCGCGTTTCTCCACCAAAACTGTCCAAGATGTTTAAGGACAGGGAAGACTCGGACACACCTCGTCAAATAGACAACACATTTATTCATGCATCAAGGGCCGTTGATACAGGCATCATCAGAGTAATGCTACAGATCATTAGCACACAGCAGATTTTATAGGGTTACAAGTATGCAAAAATATACACTCCCTGGGGCTGGCCAGGATATTTGTCAGTGTTACAAAAACCAATCACAGTTCAATAATCAGTGCAGACATGAAGCAGTTAACATTTAATTCTTAGAACTCTCCACCCATATTATAATGAGTTTCACCACCCACTGTTCTCTTACTCAACCTTCTGTTTAAGGTCACAAGGGGAAGTGGTTCAGTCTGGACAACACATCACTTGTCTAAATCTGTCCGTGGGGCCCCTTTTCCACTAAAAGTCAAGGAAGCTAGGACATTGCAAAATAACAGTAAATCTACTATTAGGACATGTTCAAGAGTAGCAAGTGTCCCTGAGCACGTACACATCATGTGGCCTTCTTCTAACAGAAATTGTTTATATATCACCAAATGGAGCTAATTTAAAACAAAATGTCCTTTATATAAACCAGACAGGTATCACAGCTTTGTCAGAATCGATATACAACTTGTGCTCGGTCACAGCAAAGGGGTAATTATACAGGCTAAACTCTCTAAGTACATAGAGGGTGCATTTCCCTTTTTTTTTTTTTTCCCCCCCCCCCCCCCCCCCCCTTTCTGTCCAGTGCATGAGTTCATGTCCACTTTACATTTTTGTTGAGTTTAAGCCTTGGTATTGATATCTGGTTGTTCTGTAGGAAGAGGAAGAACGGCGGCACCAGGAGATCCTGCAGAAAAAACGTGAAGAGGAAGAGCAGGAGCGACACAGAAAATTTGCAGAGGCAAAGAGATTAGCAGAACAGCGCCAAGCAGATCAAGAACGAGAGAGGCAAATTGCAGCTGAAAGAGAACAGGAGCGGCTCCGAGCAGAGAGGTTATTCTCTTCAAATACTTTATGGCCTTTTAAAGAGGAACTTAAACCCAGATTGAACCTTATCCCAATCAGCTGATGTCCTCTTTCCCAAGATAATCCTTCTCTCCAAAAGCTCATCAGGGACATTTGTATGGCCGACATTGTGGTAAAATCTCTTCCACAGTGCGATGTTAGGTCCATGGCCCTGACAGTTTCCTGTCTGCAAACCTTGTTGCATGGGAAGTAACAGCTGTTTCCAGCTGCAAAGCAAGCACTATCCCCTCTGTGCATAGCTCAGTGGCTCAAACATGATTGATATTTTTAAATCTATGAGTGGCTATGAGCGCTCCTCAATACAAACTATATGTATCTCTAATACAAAATATTCTGTGCAATTTGTAAACTTAAATGTTCCTCCGTATCTATGGATCGCCACACAGTGGGGGGTAATCACCCTATTAGCAAATATAGTAGTCATCTGTGCAGGCGCTCAACATTAAGTCTTATCAGTAGTGACAGTTCCAATTTTTTTTAAATCAATAGTAACAGTTCCAATTTCTGGTACTCTTCATGAACTCCACTCAAACAGACAATCCCACACTGGGTACTCTCACCGAATCTGCAGGCTGATTGTGTTACAGATCAGCTAAAACGCGTGTTTTGATGATATCCCATCGGTCTCCAATCCAGCCTTTATCTGGAACTCAAACAGGAATAAACGGACATAGCGTGATCCAGTTTACACTATAACACAAGTGACATCCAGTGTAGCACTTCCACCAGTACAGTGCCAAAAAACGTGACAGCCCTCCACCAATATTGTGATGGTACTGTTAACCGCTCACCAGATTGAAATGCTGACCACTTGTAGGAGATCAGCTACAGCGCTTTATGATCCTCCTTCAGGATATGTAGCCCTCTTCCTGGTTACCTTAAACTCAGAAACAGACGCTACATAGCGTAACTCTGTATTTATTAAGTTTAAAAACACATCAATACACTCACAAACATCGTTGGGTCATGCGCGTATAAATAAATCCTCAGGGCTCTCGTTAGCGTCCGTGTTCATCTGCAGCGTGTCTCCCAGCTCACACTCGTACGGAAGCTCCGCCTTACTAGTTTCGTCATCTGTGACTCATCAGAGGTATTGATAAGTGTCTCCCACACACTCCGGGGACAGCCTCTGATGAGTCACAGATGACGAAACTAGTAAGGCGGAGCTTTCGTACGAGTGTGAGCTGGGAGACACGCTGCAGATGAACACGGACGCTAACGAGAGCCCTGAGGATTTATTTATACGCGCATGACCCAACGATGTTTGAGTGTATTGATGTGTTTTTAAACTTTTAATAAATACAGAGTTACGCTATGTAGCGTCTGTTTCTGAGTTTAAAGCGAACCTTAAGTCACCTAAAAAAAATGAGATGAACTCACCTGGGGCTCCCCTCAGCCCCCAGCAGACGATCGGTGCCCTCGCAGCTCCGCTCCGATGTCCCAGGACCCGCCGGCGACGACTTCCGGTTTCCTGGCCGCAATAGCAGCATAGGGGGCGATATACAGGCTAGGAACGCGAACAATCACTCGCGTTCCCATGCCTGTCGGCCGGTGACGGCGAAACCGGAAGTCGTCGCCGGCGGGTCCTGGGACATCGGAGCGGAGCTGCGAGGGCACCGATCGTCTGCTGGGGGCTGAGGGAAGCCCCAGGTGAGTTCATCTCATTTTTTTTAGGTGACTTAAGGTTCGCTTTAAGGTAACGAGGAAGAGTGCTACATATCCTGGAGGAGGATCATAAAGCGCTGTAGCTGATCTCTTACAAGTGGTCAGCATTTCAATCTGGTGAGCGGTTAACAGTACCATCACAATATTGGTGGAGGGCTGTCACGTTTTTTTGGCACTGTACTGGTGGAAGTGCTACACTGGATGTCACTTGTGTGATAGTGTAAACTGGATCACGCTATGTCCGTTTATTCCTGTTTGAGTTCCAGATAAAGGCTGGATTGGAGACCGATGGGATATCATCAAAACGCGTTTTAGCTGATCTGTAACACAATCAGCCTGCAGATTTGGTGAGAGTACATAGTGTGGGATTGTCTGAGTGGAGTTTATGAAGAGTACCAGAAATTGGAACTGTTACTATTGATTTGAAAAAATTGGAACTGTCACTACTGATAAGACTTAATGTTGAGCGCCTGCAAAGATGACTACTATATTTGCTAATAGGATATTTGCCCTGTAATTCGTTCAATATTCTTTACGTGTCTTCTATTTTTAACTTCTCACTTTGCAATGTATTGAGACATAATCTATAAATGTATATAATTTTTGTAAAGTTCCTCTTTAAGCATACCTCAGAATCCCATATATGTGTTAAATATATTCTATCCTCTTCACCAAAAGAGAGCGCCTAGAAAAAGAGAAGACTCTTCAGTTACAGCGGGAGCTGGAGCGGGCAGCACAGGAGCAGCAGCAGCGCAGAGCAGAAGAAGAGCGCAAAAGGAAAGTGAGTACAAGTCTAGCCCAGGTATCTAGAGTGTGGCATCAGGGTGATATGCGTAGCGCCGCCTCTGCTCATTGACTTGCTCCCTGCTGGACAGGAATTACATCACTGAATTTTGACAGATCTGCACATCCTTGCTACACCGCAACACAACTTGCATGTTTAACAGAGTTTGTATAGAGCACTTCTGTTGCACTGCAGGTAGTATGGCCATTCTCATAGACTGTCTGTGGTGGTGAAGAGTACTGCAACACTCTAAAACATTTGTACGTGTGAAAAGGGCTGCAAAGGAAACTCGTGACTTCCCCATGAAGTATACCTTTACAGAAGGGGAAGCCTCTTGATCCTAAAGAGGCTTCCACAGTTGTCCTCCGCAGCCCTGTTCCAGCACTAGGACCCCCGAAGAGTGGCCACCTTGCGCATGCGAACTAGCACTGTCCCTCGGGCAGAAATGGCAGAGCGTGGTTGGGTCTGTGCCAGCCTGGCTTTTTCTGAAGAAAACTGAGTGATGGTGCTAGTGCGCCTGTGCAAGCTGTCGACAAGCTTTCTTGGGAGTCCCAAACAGTTTTTTCCCATGTGTGCGCATGCTACAGGTACACTTGGAGTACCCAAGCCGAAGCTTTGCTCTGATGTTCTCCCCCACCCCCCCTGTCGCTGCTCTTCTTATTACAGCGTGGCCACGCAATAGCCGAGCCCGCATATGCAGTAAGCCAGAGCCATGGGCTCCGTGGTACTGCGCATTCATGGGTGACCTTTGTGGTACTGCGCATGCGTGGGCGGACTCACGCGGCCACACTTCTTGAGGAAGCGATGAGGGGGCCGCGCTCAGCAACGGGGTTTGAGATCAGATCAATAGGATCCTGATGCTTCCCTCTCTCAAAGAAAACCTCCCCTGGGGGGTACTATCCTCGAGTGGGGGAAGCCTCTGGATCCTATTAAGGCTTACTCAGTCCCATGGCAGTTGCGAAAATCCTCCCGGAATGGCGGCGATGTAAATATTAACCTCTCCAGCGCAGTATCTGCTCTCCGCATGGAGATAGGCGAAAATAGCTGATCTCCGCCGGGCGTTCTACTGCGCAGGCAGCTCGGGATCACTTTAGTGAGAAAATTATAGCCTGTGAACTTCATGTAGTCCATTCAATCCTTTTGACTGAAATCAAGATCTTAAGTTCTTGCTGTGTTCTGAAAGATTTATTTTTGTTTTGCCATTGTGTGTGAAAATCTAGAACTGATAAGGGCTCCTTTCCATATAGCTCGCTTTCAGCTGCGCTTATGGAAATAAACTGCACTGTCTGTCTCCATACATGCACTACGATTCGCTTCTGAATTGCAACACATGGTTGCCTGCATTTTGGGGTGATTGTGCCCGCAATCCCATTCGGTATAAAGAATGGGGTCACAAGCACTGACCCCCTTGGGGAGTCACGTGCAACGCAGAGCCGTGTGGCTCTACGTTGCAAATGGAAACAAGCCCTTAGGTATAAATAAGTGAAGCATAGCATGCCATAGGGTACTATAAGCTTCCAGTTTTGATTAACCACCATTTTCTGTGCATTATCAGGAGCAGCAGGAAAGGCTAGAACAAGAGCGCCAGGAAAGACTGCGCAAAGAGGCCGAGGCTAGAAGACTGAAAGAGCTAGAGGCTCAGCGGCTGCGTGAGGAGCAGGAGAGAATTGCTAAGCAGAAACAAGCTGCTGCTTCTGCTCCAACCCTAAATGTCACTGTAGACATAGAGGTAAGGCTGGACAACCTGGAGCATGTTGGCAAATTACGCAACTTATTCTAGCCCCATACCATATATACTGCAGAATTATTTTTTTGCAGCTATACCAATATACTCATGTAGAAACCACCACTGCATAGTGAGCAGAGCAAGCTGTAGGAGTGTCCTGGTGATCCATCCTGTGTCTCATATCTGTGATGCTGTCTAGTGGCATCTGCTGACACGTGACACTTGCATGCTCCAGTTCATAAGTTGGGAAGCACAGATCAAACTTGTACTGCGTGCTTCGCTCAACATCATGTTGGGGGGGGGGGGGGTGTTCCACAACATTTTTTTCCCCCCCTCCGCCACTCACAATTGGGGGGGGGGGGGGGGGGATTGATGCTGCCTACTGAGGCTCATCTGCCTATGGGGAGGAGAGCTGCTGAATACTTGGTGCACATCTAGCCATTTCTACTGGGTACGGGATGCCTCATACTGGAAGCACATCTGGCTATGGGGAAAGGGACTGCCTAGTACTGGGGGCATGTTTGGCTACTTGTACTGGGTAGGGGGATGCTTCATACTGGTTGCACATCTGGCTATTTATAATGGAGAGAGGCCTTATATGTGAGTCATTCACTTTTCCTGGTTTCTGAGGGAAGTGGGTACCTTGGCCTATATACGAGTATATATGGTATGATGGCAGACCCAGGCAATCTGCTTAAAATTAATTTAGTCCTATTGTAAGGTTGATGGTACAGTTCTGTGGACCACCTTGTTTGTTTGCTATGAAGTTGTTGGTTATAGTGCATGTAATACCACTTAACAAAAACACTTCTTAAACTTTTAAAATGGTTGTGGTATTCATGTGATGTGGTAAAATGCAGTATTGTCCATTCTTCTGGAAGATTTCTTACCAGACATACAATATTCTGTCTTCAGAACTCGCCCCCTTGTGAATCCTACGAGATGACTCCAAAGGGTTATAAACCCCATCCACCCAAACTCAATATAGATGACTACGGTATGGACTTAAACAGTGATGACTCCACAGACGATGAGTCTAAGCCACGTAAGCCCATCCCAGCATGGGCGTCTGGTGAGTGTTTCCCAGTTTTATCATAATAAATCTTAAAGCATAAAAAAAAGTTAGTCTTACTGCTGTAGGGGGAATCTTCTGAATGCTTGTGAGGAATGACATGAGTTGAGCAGAATCCAGAACATCTGGCTCAGATGAGTTCCAGCAGTCCAGATCTCTTGGCCGTGCATTGGGGGGTTCAATGCAATGGAGGACCTGGACAAAAACCATTTAGTACAAGTGTTCCCTGGAACCCCAGGGTTCCTTGAGGACTTCAGGGGTTCCCTGGCATTTTTCCTCCTGTTACAGGCTGAGAATGTCAGTTGTGCTGCTCTGGCTCCTCTTCAGTTTCTATTCTCACCCTGGATGGTGGGGAGGGGTGGGAGCCAAATAGAGCACACTTATAGGGGGGTACTGTAAAAAAGAGGCGCTAAACTTGGGTCAGAATAATGAGTACACTTAAAGGGACACTGAGCAGACCTGTTAAAAGCACATCTGAACTTACCTGGGGCTTCATCCCGGGTCCCGTCTGTGGTTCAGCTGGCGGCCCTGTTAGTGCGGCTGAAATTGTGAGCCACTGCGCCTGTGTGGCCCGTCCATGCACCTGACTATCACCCACGTCACTGTAAACCACCTGGGCATGCTGGTTCAGTCTTTCAAGAACTGTGAAATGTTGCTTCTAATGTTCTATTAATTATCAGTACTACACATACAAATCATTGTCATAAGGTTTTCTTCGCTTCAGTGTCGCTGTAAAAAAATTCTGCATGCTTGTATTGCTCATAGGTACTTGAGTTTTATACCATTGGATCGCTTAGGTGCAGGTAGAACCTAATAAAATTTGCTATTGCTAAAGTCCACCTGGAAACCTAGTCATTTCTTTTGAACCTAACATTGAGACAGCTTTAAAAATATGTAGTGTACGTTTTTGTTTTGCTAAAATAGTGCTAAGGTTTTTCTCATAGTGTGTTTTTTTTTTTTTTTTTTTCCCCCCCAATTTCTGCAGGAAGTGAGCTTTCCCAGTCAATACAACTTCAATACTACCGCCCCATGGATCTTGACAAAGTGTTTGGCAAAATTGAGAGTCCAAAACTGGAGGACATGTTTAATAAAAAGAAGCCCCGGTATAAGAATCGTACAAGTTCTGCAGTATGGCACTCGCCACCACTAAACTGCAACCGGCCGCTTCCTCCAGTGGGCCTGACCAAATACTGATCTGGGGCACTGCAGGCTTGCCAACCCACATCTCGGACTACTGCTTGCTGCTCCATATGTGTTTCTCACTGTCTATTTTTTATATTACCTGTCTATCTTATATATTTGGTAGGGAAAAGGGGTAGTTTGTGGGTGAGCGATTGTATTTTCCAATAAAGCTTGAAATGTATATGGACTAGGTTGAGCGACTAGTAACTTGTATTGGTGTCCTGTAATTGCCCAAAAGTAATCAAAAGCTCTATTCACTTTACTGGCTAGCCAGACAGTGGATTTTGCTGTAATTGTTGGAAGTACAGGCGCCCCCCTACTAACAAGCAGGTTCTGTTCCAGGAGGTTGTGAGTTGAATTTGTGCGCTGTCCTGTGTTGAACATGGTGAAATGTGGATAAATGCTTTACTCTCTGACAAATCTGGATTTGAATATATATTATTACTATGTTTGTGGTCACTTTTTTAATGTTATTAAAGTGTTTTTAACTACTTACAACAGTTTATACAATGTTGTAACATTTAACAGGAAAAATGTGTAATAAAAAAAGTACTGTATATTTTGTACATGAAGACAGCTTTTGTATCTCTGAAACTGTTGTAACTCGAGTCATCTCTAAGTAGGGGACTGTCTCTCTATTGAGCAGTAACGTATGGGGACTGTCTATAGGGCATTAATGTAGGGACTGGTTTCAATTTATCAGGCATTACTGCATTTGGTAATGCTGAAAACAGCTGATTTTTTCGGAGCAATTTGTAAAATGTCAATTCATCACAGTGCTTCTGGCAAGCTGAAATTACCAAGCTGTGAGGTAAATTACCGACTTGTGCAGTAAAACGCGGACAAATTTCAATTCATCAAGATTACAGCATGCCATAAAGCCCCAGTGTCACATTTGATAATTAACGGCAGCTGTGGTATATCAAACAGTGCGGAGACTGACTCACAGAAGCAGAGAGATTAGCTTTGACTAACTGGAGCAGAGAGGCAACAGCATCGGTCTCCTGCAAGTCCCTGTGATAATATACAAAGCCTTCTTGGAAGGGTTGAGCTTTACTAAAGCGTCTGTAACGCTGATTGACGTGAAAGCAGTCTTTTAGGTATGTGGTAAAAAGAGTGGTACTCACTCAACAGGGGAATGGCGTGCTCAAGCCTCAAGGGTTCCCCGCACCTGGGATCCAATAGACAAAAAAATCCAGTTGGAGGCAAGCACTTCCGAGAGTGTAAAGCTCTTTTATTGAATCATCAATAAAAACATGTGGCTATACGGCGACAGCCCGCTGTTTCAGGACTCAGCCCTTTCTCAAGCCGAAGTGCCCACTTCGGCTTGAGAAAGGGCTGAGTCCTGAAACAGCAGGCTGTTGCCGTATAGCCACATGTTTTTATTGATTCAATAAAAGAGCTTTACACTCTTGGAAGTGCTTGCCTCCAACTGGATTTTTTGACATGAAAGCAGTGGCAGCCCCAGGACTGCTGCATGCCAATTGGTGTGAAGTCCTGGGGCGGGGTTTTGCAGATCACGCTCTCTGCTTGATTACTAGGTGACTGTTAGATTTACTCTGTACAGCTCTGCGATCTAAGGCAGCCTGAGCGGCAGGGAAGCTATCCGCTGTCACAACATGAAGCCTATGACTGCTCATCGCGCTGATTGGGTGGTACAAAATGTGGTACAAAAAATCATCTGACTTAAAGAGAATCTGTACTCTAAAATTCTTACAATAAAAAGCATACCATTCTATTCATTATGTTCTCCTGGGCCTCTGTGCTGTTTCTGCCACTCCCTGCTGCTATCCGGGCTTGTAATTGCCATTTTTATGCAGTGTTTACAAACAAGACATAGCAAGTGATAGGCTAAAAGGGCAGTGTGAGTCATACAGAGTGCAGGGTCTTGGAGAGGGTGTGTATAGTTTCTATCCAATCACAAGCAGCACATTCCTGCCTGACTGTGTGAGCCCGACAGAAGAAAAAAAGATTAGATCATATAACAAAGATAATACAGCCACTGTGCAACTAGGAAAGGCTGCAGTAAGACGGAGCATATTAGAACAGGTATAGGAACGTATAGGATAGAAGAAATAAGGCTCAAAATGTTAGTCTCTTTAACACCCAACTCTTAAGTTTATGAAACTACTGACTCAGACTCCAGGTACCCAAAATTGCTCACATTCCTCAACTCCCCAGCTCTAAAAGAATGTGAAGAAGGAAGCTACTATTTAAAAAGATGACAAGAACTCTGAGTGAAGTCACTTTCAAAGACAGGGATGACTTTATTATTTTGGCCTTGCATCTAGATACCAGTTACGTGAATTTCGTTGTTCACTGAGAAGCCACTGTGGAGCTGATTCTGTATGCCCCCACGAGTCCAGCCTTCTCGATCTCTTCCATACGGTGCTAGATCTATGAATCTGGGATAAAAGAGAATGACACTGTTCATGTTCTGTAGTGGTTAGTCTGTCAAAGAATCACATCATCAGCTTCTACATGAAGCACATCTTCACGGACAGGACGAACTCCATTAAATGTCTCCAGACTGGATATTCATTTGGAACATTTGTCACTCAGTCACTTAAAGTGGAGCTGAACTCTTGCACAGTACAGAATGAAAACTGAGAGAAATGTACCCTGTATCTACTTAGCCTATTCACAATCATTTGTGTCTAATCACAAATTGTAATTTGATCTCTTTGTGTCACATGACTGCCATGGTACAGATGGCAGATACGCACGTTTAAAAGCACAGGCTGTTAACAATATGTATTCTTCCATGAATCGGGAAATACAAATCCTAAAATAAATTTGCACTGATTCTATCAGTGGTAACTAAAATGTTTTTAAAGGTTATTATGCTGTTGTATCTTTTAGATCAGAGAGGATATTTTGAGTTCAGGTCCACTTTAAAATGTTTTTGATACCAATTAGAAAACTTGAATAAGTGAAAACTTTACATATGTAAACTTGCACACAGAAATGTACATTACAGCTTCTCCACAGACCCTGTGGGTTTCTGTGGAGAAGGTGGATGCCAGCATGGGGGGGGGCTAGGGAACAGACCCTGAAGGCGAGTAATGCCTGTCACTAATGGGGATATTCACGTGTGCTATGCTGGAGCACCTGAGCCACCCTACACAGTCCAATAGCGATTAATGTAGAACTCCATCAGGATGCTGCTGGCTTTGTTGCGATAAAGGAAATGTGTTGTGTTGGGAATAAATGCAACTTCCTGTCCGATTGATGGGAAGTTGTATCATCTGTACATGTCCAAACTGTTCCTGATCAATAAAATGATTTTTCCAATAACTATGCAAAATTGATCCCTTTATGGATCAGAAACAGGTGGCAAATAATCATGATTCCTGATGATTGGACCGGAGGTTGCATTGTGTGTTCTCAGCATAAGCTTCAATATTGCTCTCACTTCAGGTGTCCTTTAAGCTTTTGTCACTTCAAACATCCTTCATAGTTCAGCTCTTCTGATGGTTTAGTGATAAGCCTGGGACAGGTACAATGTTTGGCTGCTTGAGTTGTAAGATGTGCCCAATTACCATAAAAACTTGAGGCTTCCCAGCTTATAAGGTTGCATCAATTACTCTTATGGCCAGGGATCACTCCTCTCCTAGTTATCGGTGATGGTGGGTCCAATGAAATAGCTCTTTAATGGTACCACTGTAGAGCCTTGTATGCTAGACACTAATCTCATGATTCTAAGTGTAATCTGTTTTTAATCTCCAAGTAGTAAAATTCCAATAACTGATAAATGAAGGTAATAAAACACATCTGGTGCCCTGGATACTCTGTAAGTGAATTGCATATGATAAAATCAGATCTGGTGCTGCTAGCCTTCTACTCCAATGGTTTTGCTATTCAGTGTCCCCAGGAGTACTGGAGTGTCTAGCTGCAAGCATTATTACAAATAAACTAAAATTGCTCCAGGTGAGATTACCGGTAAATGGATACAGTCCATGGAGTCCATGGATTGCCGAATGTGTCATGTTCTTGCTATGCATTATGGGGTTTGTACTGTATGTAAAGGATTATATGCTAAGCATAATAGCAGATCAGTCACATGGTCCATAACCTCCTCTGATGACTAATGCAGGGATTGTAGGAAATGTAGTTCCAGATCTGCAAAATGGCGCAGGCAATCTAATATCCACAGGCTCGTCTTACATTCGGTATCTGCCGATTGGTCATAGATTTAAGCATAGATTTAAAGAAAAAGAAAAACTAGTAATTACTGCGGGAATTGTGGGTAACAGTTTAGGAAACCACGTCACCTTCAGTGTCAACGCTATCCCTGCCATACATTACTCAGAGTAAACATGCAGCTGTGTTCCACACTACTGTACTGAAATAATGCGTTGGGTCCTTTGTGCGCCATGTGAATCGCATTGACAGTCACATGGCTGATTTTCCGCGCTCCAGTAAAGACTAAGACACCATTATATAAAAAGCCGAGACACTGGGTAATTCAATGTGTCCATAGAAAAATCAATATGTTTAAAAAAACAATTATTAGGTTGAATGATAGAAAATATATGAGCATTACAATTTATACATCACCAAAAACCATATAGGGACTTTAATACCCTTGACATTATTGCTAACTTAAGGATTGGGGGAAAAGTTTGCCCTAATGATAGACATGGACATTAGAGGTAAATGCAGTAAGAAAAGCATGTGATTAAACTGCAAACTGTTCTTCCACTGTGGAATGCCATGCAGATGATCACATGATCTGATGATGCACAATTTTACAATCCTATATGCATCAGATACAAGCTGAGGACCAACTGTAGAGGCTAACATAAAATTAGAAAAATTTCCAGGATGGAGACCAGCTGGATTTTTAGACTTGGGCTTCGATTCATCAAACATTACCGAATTCGGTAATGCTGAAAACAGCTGACTTTACAGATCACATAGTAAAATGTTAATACATCAAAGCTGTTACCGCATGAAAAGCTGACATTCCTGAGCAGAGAGATAAATTACTGACTTGTTCGGTGATTACATCAACACATGTCAGCAAATGCCAATTCATCAAGCTTACAGCATTCCAACGTGTGGTGATTATCTCCAGTCTATCTCCCTGTCTATAACAAGCTTAGAATGCCTTCAGTGTGGCTCCAGATGCCTTTCGGTGGTGTAACCCTTTGAGTCCCTGTTTGAAAATGCAAAGATGCTGATGGTGAAATCACCAAGCATGACATTTGTAATGTCTCCAGAAAGTTCATCTACGTTGTGGCAATTAAGTAAAATGTTAGGAAAGATTGATGGACAGATTCAGAGCAGCAGAGGCAGAATAAAAACCTGTAAATATAACACGTTTACATCTAAAGGGATGTCGGGATGCCTTCTATTGTAAATGCCTCACAGCAGCTTGTAACAACACAGAGACATTCCAAGCTGCTCTGCACTGCTCTGCTGTTATCAAACAGCCTTTGATGAATTGAAGCCGTAGTAGTTAGGTAACTTAACGAACCTCTACCACACATGGGAAAATATTGATGAATTAGCACAGTGAAGTGTAAAATACCGAATGCGGTATTTTAACGACTGGGATTGTGTTATCGAACAGCCTTTGATGAATTAAAGCCTTGATACTTAAAGAAAACCTGTAACGTCAAAAAGTTCCCTGGGGGGTACTCACCTCAGGAGGGGGAAGCCTCAGGGTCCCAATGAGGCTTCAAACGCTGTCCTCAGTCCCTCGGGGGTCTCGCTGCAGCCCTCCGAACAGCAGGGATGTAAATATTTACCTCCTGCGCAGGCGCTATGGCGGATGTCGGCTCCGAAGTATGCAGAAATACCCGATCGCCATCGGGTCTGCTCTACTGCTCAGGCGCAAGTCTCTGGCGTCTGCGCAGTAGAGTGGACCTGACTGAGATCGGGTATTTTCGCCTACTTCGGAGCCGTAAAGCCGCAACAGCGCCCCCGCTGGAGCCTGCAAAGGTAAATATTTAACAGGCTGTCGGGCAGCTGTTCGGAGGGCTGCAGCGAGACCCCCGTGGGACAGAGGACGGCGTGGGAAGCCTCATTGGGACCCTGAGGCTTCCCCCCCTCCTGAGGTGAGTACCCCCCAGGGGAACTTTTTGATCTTACAGAGTCTCTTTAACCCCCTTGCTGGTCCAATTCCCGTGGCAAGGGGGCAGCAGAGCACTTTAAAAAAAAAAAAAAATTAAATAATGTAGCGAGCCCAGGGCTCGCTACATGATAGCCGCTGAGCAGCGGCATCCCCCCACCCACTCTGATTGATCGCCTCTGGCGATCAGAGTTAGCAGGAAATCCCGTACAGAACGGGATTTCCTGCTGGGCTTCCCCGGTCGGCGGGGCGGGATGACGTCGGGACGTCAGAGGGAATCCCGATCCACCCCTCAGCGCTGCCTGACACTGATTGGCCAGGCTGCCCAAGGGGTCTGGAGGGGAGAGTGGCGCGGCGAATCGGCGGGTAGCGGCGGCGAACGCGTACCACATGCAGGTAGCAAAGTGCTAGCTGCGTGTAGGGAAAAAAAATTTTGAAAATTGGCCCAGCGGGCCTGAGAAAGCCTCCTACGCAGGTTACCCCAACCTGAGCTCGGGATAACTGGCAAAGAGGTTAAAGACCTAAGGGCCTCAACATAGAGCAACCTAGACCTTAACCTTCCTGGCGGTAAGCCGCGCAGGAGGTTTTCTCAGGCCCTGCTGGGCCGATCTGCGTAATTTTTTTTTTGCTGAACGCAGCTAGCACTTTGCTAGCTGCGTCAGCACACCGATCGCCGCCGCCCGATTCGCCGCTATCTGCGCCGCCGACGAGCCCCCCCCCCCCCCCTAGACCCCTGCGCTGCCTGGCCTATCAGCGCCAGGCAGCGCTAAGGAGTGGATCGGGTCTCCCTTAGACGTCATGACGTCGGTGACGTCATCCCGCGGGGGAAGCCCTCCAGGAAATCCCGTTCTTTGAACGGGATTTCCTATCGCCAGAGGCGATCAGAGGGGCTGGGGGGATGCGGCAGCGCTGCCCCCTGGCGGTTTTTAATAGACCAGAAGGGTTAAAGAACAAATGAAGTGAGAAGTATATGGAGGCTGACATACTTATTTCCTTTTAAACAATACTAGTTTACTAGCAGCCCTGCTGATCTATTTGGCTGCAGTAGTGTGTGAGCCACACCTGAAACAAGCATGTGGCTAATCTGGTTAGATCTGACAATGAAGACAGAAACACCGGATCTGCTGCATGCTTTTTCAGGGTCTATGGCTAAGTGTATTGGAGGGAGATGATCAGCAGGATAGCCAAGCAACTGGTAACGTTTAAAAGGAAATAAATATGGCAGCCTCCATATCCCTCTTGTTACAGTTGTCCTTTAACTGTCTCATTTCTACCCCTGGTGACACTATTGCTATAGGTTCCTTTAGGATAATGGGGTGCACTTTACAACTCAAACATGAGGTGTTGATGACAACTACTGTGCAGGGTTTTTATTTTGGATTTACTCACAGAAAGGACTTGTGTATTCTGGCAGCATTGTGTTGGACATTTGTATTTTGAAAGAAGAGAGATGTCTGTTTAATGTTTTAAGCAATACCTTTGATTGTAGTTAGTCAGGTAATGTATAGGAGGCTCCTTCTCAGGCTGCACATATTTTAGATTATTGTTGCTGTACCCAGATGCTTCCTGAAAGATAACATTTCACTGAGTTAGGATTTTCATACAGACCCTTTTACTGGTTGGTTCCTCTCAAATTAATAAAATGTGAATAGAATTACTGGGTCTCTGGGAGTTTAATGGAGATAGGTATACCAAATTAGTCAAACAGAAAATCACGTGCCATTCACAACTATAAAACCTTGATTTTTATTATCAACATTTTAAAAATCGGGAAAAGAAACATTACAAACATATAGATATACAGTGGTGTGAAAAACTATTTGCCCCCTTCCTGATTTGTTATTCTTTTGCATGTCTGTCACACTTAAATGTTTCTGCTCATCAAAAACCGTTAACTATTAGTCAAAGATAACATAATTGAACACAAAATGCAGTTTTAAATGATGGTTTTTATTATTTAGTGAGAAAAAAAACTCCAAACCTACATGGCCCTGTGTGAAAAAGCGATTGCCCCCCTTGTTAAAAAAAATAACTTAACTTTGGTTTATCACACCTGAGTTCAATTTCTGTAGTCACCCCCAGGCCTTATCCACAAATGAGAGCCATTATCCACAAATGGCAAAAACATGGAACAGTGATGAACCTTCCCAAGAGTGGCCGGCAGACCAAAATTACCCCAAGAGCGCAGAGAAAACTCATCCGAGAGGTCACAAAAGACCCCAGGACAAGATCTAAAGAACTGCAGGCCTCACTTGCCTAAATTAAGGTCAGTGTTCACGACTCCACCATAAGAAAAAGACTGGGCAAAAACGGCCTGCATGGCAGATATCCATGGCACAAACCACTTTTAAGCAAAAAGAACATTAAGGCTCGTCTCAATTTTGCTTAAAAACATCTCAATGATTGCCAAGACTTTTGGGAAAATACCTTGTGGACCGACGAGACAAAAGTTGAACTTTTTGGAAGGTGCGTGTCCCGTTACATCTGGCGTAGAAGAAACACAGCATTTCAGCAAAAGAACATCATACCAACAGTAAATTATGGTGGTAGTAATGTGATGGTCTGGGGTTGCTTTGCTGCTTTAGGACCTGGAAGGCTTGCTGTGATAGATGGAACCATGAATTCTACTGTCTACCAAAAAATCCTGAAGGAGAATGTCCGGCCATCTGTTCGTCAACTCAAGCTGAAGCGATCTTGGGTGCTGCAGCAGGACAATGACCCAAAACACACCAGCAAATCCACCTCTGAATGGCTGAAGAAAAACAAAATGAAGAATTTGGAGTGGTCTAGTCAAAGTCCTGACCTAAATCCTATTGAGATGTTGTGGCATGACCTTTAAAAGGCGGTTCATGCTAGAAAACCCTCAAATAAAGCTGAATTACAACAATTCTGCAAAGATGAGTGGGCCAAAATTCCTCCAGAGCGCTGTAAAAGACTCGTTGCAAGTTATCGCAAACGCTTGATTGCAGTTATTGCTGCTAAGGGTGGCCCAACCAGTTATTAGGTTCAGGGGGCAATTTCTTTTTCACACAGGGCCATGTAGGTTTTGAGGTTTTTTTCTCACTAAATAATAAAAACCATCATTTAAAACTGCATTTTGTGTTCAATTATGTTATCTTTGACTAATAGTTTACGGTTTTTGATGAGCAGAAACATTTAAGTGTGACAAACATGCAAAAGAATAAAAAATCAGGAAGGGGGCAAATAGTTTTTCACACCACTGTAAAGCAAAAGAACCATGAGGAGTTGTGTTTAGTACAATTGTTCATAATACATCAATTTTCACAAACCACCTAGGGTAAGATACAAACAGCTTTCCTTATTGTAGAGAAGGACACGCCTCCAAATGAACTACCAAAAGTGCTTTGCCAAGTGCATAGCTTTGGAAAAATATCTAAACATATACAATAACTATTGGTTCAAGCACTTTAGGTAGTTCTTTGGGAGTAGATGGAAGTAGGTGACTTCCCCCCTCACTTTACACTGCTCGTTGTCATTGGGAGAGGAGAGCCATGCTCAGAAAGGTGAGTTGAAGAGATCCTGTCACTAGCATCAGGGCCTTTCATCCATCAGGGAAGATGTAAGTATGCAGCACCCAGTAACCCATAGCCTACACCTGCACAACCTGTTTCCTGCAGCTACATGGCACCTGCATAGCCCCTACCCAACACTACATGGCACCCAGTACTGTTTAGCACCACCTGCAGCTTGACACCACATACTCCTTGGCACCGGCTGCAACTTGGCACACAGAACTGCTTGGCGCCTTCTGCAAATTGGCACTCAGTACTGCTTACTACCTGCTGCAACTTAACAGTGCAGCTCTTTACCCAATACTGCTTAGCACCAGCTGCAACTTTGCACCCAGTACTGCTCGGCACCCACACCAACTTTGCACTCAATACTGAAAGTGCTGGGTCACACAGGACCAAACCTATATTAAATTGTAATTTTTAGGCCAATTTTTTTTTGCCCAGCAGGTAGTACTTTACTGAGCGAGGGGCAGTGCTATACATATGACCCTGTCAGCGCACTCTGCCGCGGGGTCACGTTTGTAATTTTTTTACACCGCAATGCAAAAAAAATAGTGTAAAACCGGTCTTAATGGTTCTTTAAAATCTGGTCGCAAATTGCGTGTGTATACACACACACACACACACACACCACACACACACACACACACCACACACACACCACACACACACCACACACACACACACCACACACACACACACACACACACACACACACACACACACACACACACACACACACGAACACAGGCACACACACACACACAGATGAACACAGGCACACACACACACACAGATGAACACAGGCACACACACACACACAGATGAACACAGGCACACACACACACACAGATAAACACACAGGCACACACACACACACAGACAGGTGAACACTGGCACACACACACACCACACACCACACATACAGATAAACACACAGGCAGGCACGCACAGGTAAACACTGGTACACACACAGTGATGAATACCGGCACCCACGTTTGAACACAGGCACACACAGTGTAGAATAAAAACATCTAAAAATAATTGAAAAGAGGGAAGTTGTGGTGGACTTACCTCCCTTGTAGACAGACAGACTTAAATCTGTTATTTTTGGTTCTCTGTCAGAGGCAGTGGCGTAGCTAAGGAGCTGTGGGCCCCGGTGCAAGTTTTAGATGGCCCTCCCCCAAGCACTCCATACATAACAATTAATACGGTGCATCAAAACCTGCCAAGGACTTGGCCATATTCCAGATCTACATTAGTTTTTCTACGTACAAATATACTACACTATATTGCGCACGCACGCACGCACGCACGCACGCACACACACACACACACACACACACATTCTCCAAGGGACCGTGCAAAGTAGTTTAATATATCAGAAATTGCCATACTCAAGGACTCAAAAAGTATACTTTAGTACTCTATCTTGATTCCAATGTCCAAGTTAGATCAAAATTGCACACTGCTCAATATGCAGGGATTTGCATGCAATAACCAAGCAACCGGAAGCATAGGTCTTACTAGTTAATGCAGGTACAGTACTGATAGGGTGCTCCTCTTGAACACAAGGAATCCATTGCAGGAGATTTGGGCGCAGCCAGCGCCACCATAGACCGTAATAGGAATTCCACCTATAGCAGCTAACACTGAGTAACTTCGGCGACCGTCAGCTGAAGTTACTTTTGAAACACTGTAATTCGGCCTCCAGCAAAAGCTGCAGCCGAATGACATCATTCCCTACCATCCACATCCACCTGGAGGGGAAACTAGTGCAGCAGCAGGATAAGCCATATACCGGCTGTATCCTGCGCCCAAGTCTGCCGGCTGCAATTTCCTTCGTATGCATCAGGCAGCAGCTTACAGAGGAGACATAGGTATCACTTATGAGGTAATCCACGCAGGCCCAGAGTAGTGTGCAGTTAGGCTAAAAATGGCTGCCAGACCGACCACAGCTCATGGGTCTCTGACCGACGTGTGATTTATGCTCCCACTCACTTTCCCACTATTGGCAGATACATAATACCACAGATGCCAAAAACAGGTACTCTATAACAAGTTCTATTTTATTCGGGTTTACTATACCAGGTACTACTCCCATATACTTATAATGGTGCTTGGGCAGTACCTGGACATTTAGTTTACTATGCCAAAAGTTTTATTATATCATCGTTATATATATAGTGTAACTTATGGGAGAGAGCAAGACATGTCTGTGCTAAGAAAACCTCCAACCCCCCCTCCAACTGTGTAATGGGACGGGATGCCAACTGATCACAAACTACCTGTTACACAGCAGGTATAACTAGTTGTGACTACCGGCAGTGTATGCTATTGTTACAAGCTCTATACCCCCACACTAAAGCAGCACACAAACCTAAATTAAGAATTAAAATTAAAAAAGGCTTCATCAGGGGTAACAATGCAAGGTGCAGTGTGGTGAACACAAAATAACCCTAGTCAGAAATGATACGTAAGGTAGTGAAAGTTTATTGTTTTAGGTTTGTTGGCTTAAGTTAGCCTTACATCAGACGATGATTGGCAGATTCGACCAAGAGACAAATCTCTCTCTGTTCAAATCTGATCTGAAAGAGATCTGTCAGTTGCCCACATACCGCAGACCAATTCCAGATTTCAACATGAAATCTCTCGGGAATCAGACGCATCTGCCGCTGTTCCCCTAATGTATAAATGTGCATTTTAATGCATTACCTGTCCTGTGTCGCAGTGCCCATCCATGTTCCCAAATCCGCCGCTCTTCCACTAGCCCTATGCACACTGCTGGCATTGCACGTGTGTGACGTCACACACGTGCGGCGTGTACGAGGCTAGTGGAAGAGCGACGGATTTGGGAAGACGGATGGGCACCGCGATACAGGACAGGTATTGATTAAATACACAAGAAAGTTTGCCATTTCGGACTCTCTGCCTTTTCTCACGCTGTGTGGTGTCTCTTTCGGGGGAGAGCCTACACAGCTTGAGAACGAGAGTCCGAAACAGTGTCTGTCACTGTATGGCAACCGCTCTGTTTTTATCCCAATAAAGAGCTATTAAATACACTGACGTGGTGCTGCGGAACATTGTTCTTGCTACATTAGACCCTGATGGGCTACAGGGTTTCTCTGCTGTAGCACAAGTCTCTCCCCATTGGGTGCTGGTACACATATGCACACATATTCACATTTATACATTAGAGGAACAGTGCCGGAGTTTTGTCGCTGTTCCGATATCGCTTGCCGTTACCACCACGCACTCATTCAACTACGACGGCCCGACATCTTGAAGCATGTCTGATCGACACGCTTAGCTCGAAATTGCCTGCATCCTCAATCGGGCATGCACTTGGCGGCACTGATTCGATGGTCGATCGCCCGCCATGTAGCCTGATGTATGGCTACCTTAAGTCTGAAGGCATAGAGCTTGTAGCTATACACTACACTGCAGGTTATTACAACTTATTATACCTGCTGTGTAGGTGGTGGTCTGTGACTGGTTGGTGAAGTCCTGTCTCATCAAATTCTTAGTCCTGCAGAGAGGGGTTTCTTAGCACACAGTTTATGCATATTTGTGTCTTGCTCTCCCCTGTATAAGATATTGTTCACACACCTACAACTTTTCTGACACATTTTTAAGAACCTATAAAAGTTACATTTTAATAGATTTGGTGACCCAGTGCTTGTAGCTTAACCCTATATACATTGCACTGGAATGATTCTGCGTTGTGTCACAAAACGTAATGCACAAATATAGGGCTTGATTCACAAAGCCGTGATAACTCTTATCACGGGCACGCTAGCGGTTTTGCGCGCTATAACGCGCTTAACATTAGCGGGCAAATGCAAATTTTCGTGCGCAATTGTGGCCGGTTTCGTGCGAAAATTCACGTTTTCGCACGAAAATAGCCACGAATTTGTGCACAAAAAAACACTAGCGCGGCCGTAATAACAGTTATCGCGGCTTTGTGAATCAAGCCCATAGTGTGAAAGGGCCCTGAATCTTTATCCACAGTCTGTTATGACTACACCCACTTGACAGCTAATGTGCATTTCCTGGGATGACAAATAAGCCAGAAACAGCCCTGGCCATATACCAACCTTCTTTCCGAGATAAACTCTTCCCAAAAGATGATCCCTCTGCTTGGAGCAGTCAGTAGGCCGGGAGTCATCACGCAGAGCCTGTGTTGCATATGTAAGTGTAGAAAGCAAAAGAACATCATATATTAGTCTCACATTTTTTTTAAACCACATGAAAAGTATTTTGTATTTTTATCTCTAAGGCTAAGTTCACATTGGGGCTGTGCAACTTTACGGAGGCAAAAGTTGCACTGTAATATTAAGTCTATCCGACGATCAGAGTGCATCCGGTGCAATGCGATCCAACGGACTACAGTATAGCAACTCAGTGCATGCAGTGCATTACCATTGACAGTGAAGCATATGTTTATGGACTGTATGCTTCAGTGTATATGACGGGACTGATTTTACAAGTAACGTAACGCAGCTCCCACTGTGAGCTAGCCTGAGTGTTCAGTATACAGGAAGTTATCATTTTAAACATGCTTAAATTAACCTAATTTGAAATAAAATACGCCACCAGCCTGTCTAAAATAACAGGAGTCTAGCGGGTGCATTAGAAATGGTGGGTGGTGGGCAGAGGTGTCACAGTGCACAAGACATGGCTCAGGCGTCAGATCGCCTTGCACATACAGTTCTTTACTCGTTTTAGAAAGGATTACTGAGATCGAGAGCAATACATGAATTAATAAAGATTTGGTACTTGACAGATACTCTTCGAGACCTGTTACTCCACAAGGATTTAAGTACAAAGGAAGTCTGAAATTCGGTACCCAACACAAATGTTCTCTTCTCCATACTACCTAAATTTTGATGTAAGCGCCTAAGCAGGTCCCATTGTTCACTTGTACAGGGTATAGGCCAGGTCACACAGGTATGCATAAAGGATTTAATTATATTATTAAGTTAGAAACTGCTTTGATGGAAACACTGACTGCTATAGTGCTAAGAAGAGTCACATGATCAGATGACCAGCCAATGGAAACATGTTGGAGGAATTAGTAGGACTTTTACCTCTGAAAGTAGAAATGACATGACAAACAGAGCAGCAGAGTAGACATCTGCAAATATTTGGGCATTGGCTGATATTAAAATATAACATCCATAAATCTATGCAGCACACAAATTTTGTGAAATAATGTCTGGTTTACTGTGGTGAGAGAAATAAGACAATATTACTATCCATGTAGCTAGGCTGAAATCTAATAGCTTATTAATAAAGCTCATATCTAGAAAGATCCTCTAACTGCTGTGCAATTATCCTCTGTCAAGCTACCTGACACCTAGTGGCTGGTCAGGTAGACAACCTGATAAAGCTAGTGCAGTTGCTGGATCACTGAAGCTTTGTTCACACTGTGCCCTTTGTGTTGCGCAATAACGCATTGCATTAGTGCATATATATATATATATATATATATATATATATATATATATATATATATATATGTATATATATATATATATATATATATATATATATAGTATATTGTATATATATATGCAAAATATAAGCTATAACAATGAAAACGAAAATATATACTGGTAGTTAAAGTCATAATAAGCCTAGTAAAACATTGATAAATATCACCGATATTTTACTACAACTACACCTAACCCTACTCTCACACAGAACCTTCCCTCTACCGATGCCTAACCCTCAGATCCCCCCCTGGTGGTGCCTAACCCTAAGACCCCCCCGATGGTGCCCAACACTAAAACCCCCCTGGTGGTGCCTAACCCTTAGACCCCCCTAGTGGTGCCTAACCCTAAGACCCCCCCCTGGTAGTGCCTAACCCTAACACCCACCTGGTGATGCCTAACCCTAAAACTCCCTCTGGTGATGCTTAACCCTCAGACCCCCCTGGTGGTGCCCAACCCTAAGACCCCCCTGGTGGTGCCTAACTCTAAGACCCCTCTGGTGGTGCCTAACCCTTAGGACCCCCCCCCTGGTGGTGCCTAACCCTAACATCCCCCCTGGTAATGCCTAACTCTAAGACCCCCCTGGTGGTGCCATCCCTTAGACCCCCCTGGTGGTGCCATCCCTTAGACCCCCCTGGTGGTGCCTAACTCTAAGACCCCCTTGGTGGTATCTATACCTAAGACCTGCCCTGGTAGTGCCTTACCTTAAAATCCCCCTTCCTGACGCCTAACTCTAAAACTCAATTTCTCCACTGCAATATTAAAGTTCAAAATGATAATTTACACAATTATAATTCTCAAAACAAATTTCAAAATTATATTTATTGAAACATTAATTCTGAAAAAAAAAAAAATTTTGGGCGGTTCTGGTGGCTGCTATTTATCAGACGCCCAAATTTCTTCTTGGCAAATAACATGAATACAAAAAGCAATAAATCTGTAAGATAATGAAGTTAAAAATGATAATTTACAATGTTGTAATTCTGAAAACGAATTTGAAAACAATATTTCTTGAAACATCAATTGTCAAAATGAAAAATCGGTTGGATGGGCTCGGTTCCCGCTATTTATCAGACGCCCTAATTTCACCGAAAACACTGCGCATTCAACACCCAGAAGCGCATCTTGTATATTTGCATATCACAAAAGGTACCGGCCAGCCAAGGAACAACCTTCGTGTCAAGCAGATTCACTTTAATAAATCAGTTGCGCAGGGATACAGATCGGAGCATACACTCCAGGTGCGGACAAAGTTCGGAACATACACTCCAGCCGTGGACACAGATCGGAACATACACTCCAGCTGCGGACACAGATCGGAACATACACTCCAGCCGCAGACACAGATCGGAACATACACTCCAGCCGCGGACACAGATTGGAACATACACTCCAGCCGCGGACACAGATCGGAACATACACTCCAGGTGCGGACACAGATCGGAACATACACTCCAGCCGCGGACACAGATTGGAACATACACTCCAGCCGCGGACACAGATCGGAACATACACTCCAGATGCGGACACAGATCGGAACATACACTCCAGCCGCGGACACAGATTGGAACATACACTCCAGCCGCGGACACAGATCGGAACATACACTCCAGGTGCGGACACAGATCGGAACATACACTCCAGGTGCGGACACAGATCGGAACATACACTCCAGCCGCGGACACAGATCGGAACATACACTCCAGGTGCGGACACAGATCGGAACATACACTCCAGCCGCGGACACAGATCGGAACATACACTCCAGGTGCGGACACAGATCGGAACATACACTCCAGGTGCGGACACAGATCGGAACATACACTCCAGCCGCGGACACTCCAGCCGCGGAAGTTAAAAATCATAATTTACAATGTTGTAATTCTGAAATCGAATTTGAAAACAATATTTCTCGAAACACCAATTGTCAAAATGTAAAATCGGTTGGACGGGCTTGGTGCCCGCTATTTATCAGACACCCTAATATCTTATTTGGGCGCCCAATAGCCGATATTTTGCATTTGTGCCTGTGAGGCGCCCAAACAGTCCATTAGCCTCAGGTGCCCAAAGTTCCTGTTCCCGTGAACAAAACCTAATGTTCTCCAGTGTTTTCTAGCCTTAGCATATTAACCCAGTGTAGGAGGCAGGTCACTCAAGAAAGCTCAGTAGCAGCCATTTTAAACAAGACAAAAATGTCATACGGTAATGCTCACATGTACCCTGATGATTTATAGGAAGTGTGAATTTTAATGCTAGGACTATTCCTAGTGGCAGGCAGTAACAGGATCTTACAGTGGGACGCAGGACTTGGTCTACTTCTCTGGAGAAGCCGCTGTCTCTTTCTGAGTTCCTTGCTAAAGCTGGAAGAGGTTCTCTTCCCTGCAAAACAAAAAGATAAAGGAATTAAAGTTATATTTAAGACCCACCTGAAAATGTTCAACTCGTAGGCTGACTCCCAAAGCTGATATCACTGATAGCACTTCATTTCAATTTGAAATGAACCCACAGCTTAGGAGACATGTCCTGCTTGAAACTAATCTGTTCATCCAAGATTTGTGTTGCTATTATCCCTTTTTCCCCTGAGGCCGGCTTCACTGCACTTCCGGCGCAGCGTACCGCCACATGGCGAGTGTGAACTACACCATAGACTTTCATTAGGCTGTGGTGGGGTGTGATAAATTTACAGCACCACCCCAGTATGAAAAGACTATCAAAGTGTGAAGCGATTCTAATGTAAAGCAATTCTAAAAAAAAGTTATATATTCACCTATGGAGAGGGAAGACTCTGGGTCCAGTAGAGCCTTCCCAATTAACGCTCGGGCCCCTCATTCCAAGTATTCGGCCAACTGGTCGAATGCGCCTTCAAGGGCCCTCTGACAGTCTCCGAAGCACTCGTGGCCCCAAGTGCTTCTGAAGATGGGCAGCTCCGTACTGCACAAGCAGGCTCTCATGCAAGTGCAGTATGGAACCACCCGTCTTCAGAAGCAATCACGCCCATGAGTGCTTCTTAAGCCTTCTAAGGGCTCCTGGAGGTGGCAAATTTGAACGGGGGACAGTGCTGGAACGAAGACACTGTGAGAAGACCAGGAAGGCTCTATAGCATTCAGAGCCTTTCCATAGGTAGCTTAGCTTAGTTTTTTATTACAATTGATTCACATTTGCTTTAAATTTGAAAATTGTCTATGAAATTGAAAGTCTATGAAATGTCTATGAAAACCATTTCAGACAGATTTGATTTGATTAATATAATCTGACTAAAACTCTAAGGAACAGTTTACTAATGTACTGTATTGCCATCCATGCATTCGCACGGCTCAGCTATTAGGACCATGTCACACGACAGCCAGTTGCCACTGCTAGTCACAAGTACTATGATGCTAAGCAAGCATGGACTGCTATTGGGAAGGGGGGCTCTGGGGGTGGGTTGAGTGTCATTGCTTACCTATGGTGGGGTGCTGCTCCTCTGGCCCTCCCATCTGCCATCTCTGGCCCTGGAACTGCCATTTGCGGCCTCTCCTGGGGAAGATGGCGGATCACATACAGATGGGGCCAGAGGAACACCACCCCACAGATAAGAAATGTGGCTCACCCAATACCCCCCCCCCCCCTTCCCCCCGCCTCAACCGCACACTCCATTACAAACCTCCCTTATGGGGAGGTTCATTTTTAGTCCCAGGTGTTCAGTATATACTGTCATATGCATTTCGCAGATACTGCTTGGAGCGTACACACTGCAAGCTAGCAGGTATATTGAGGTGGATTCACCCAGTTTGCATTCCATACTGTATTGGAACTTTTGGCAGCCTGCTAGATTGTTGACAAGAACATCACATCTTGGAAAAGAGACCCTGTGTTGTCTCGAAGTGATGGCATTGTTGTCACTCAGCACAATAACGTTTATACAAATAACAATGGAGGTGCCAGCATATAATTAATGGATTTGAGATTGTAGTGGCATCAGCCACTCGTTTTTGCCTTGGCATTCCATATTATAAGGCAGTTGGCGAAACTGGTATGATTGCGGATTACCCACTTTGAACCTATTTACTGTACATCATTCAAAATTCACATTGCAGAAAATGGATGTCCTCATCAAAAGGCAACACAGCATTCATTAATCTACAAATGTTAGTTATAAAGCCTGCTCCGTATGTAAAACCTCTGCATGCTTAAAGAGACACTGAAGCGAAAAAAAAATGATGAGATTATGATTTGTATGTGTAGTACAGCTAAGAAAAAAAACATTAAGATCAGATACATCAGTCTAATTGTTTCCAGTGCAGGAAGAGTTGAGAAACTCCAGTTGTTATCTCTATGCAAAAAAGCTATTAAGCTCTCCGACTAACTTAAGGGGCCCATACACTCAGCCGATTTTCTGGCCGACCGATCGATCCCGATCGATCGATCGATTGATCGTTTGCAAATCGGTTGGCCAATCGACCGATCGATGGCCGATTTCGATCGATTTCGATGGATTTTCATCGAGCTGGCAGGATGGAAAATTTAGGTCGATCTGATGAGATTGCTTATCAGTTTGCATTGGCCTTAATGGAAATCTGATGGCAAAAAAAATGCCATCAGATAGAATTCCAATAGATTTCAAACTGAAATCTATTGGAATTCTATCCTGGTAAAAAATGTTCTAAAAACGCATCAGATAGATCATCAGACGCATTTCTTATCTATCTGCTGCCAATCTGACGAGTGTATGGGCACCTTTAGTCGTGGAGAGGGCTGGTATCTGACTTTTATTATCTCAACTGTAATTGAACTGTTTACTTTTCCTCTGCCAGAGGAGAGTTCATTACTTCACAGACTGCTCTGAAAGACTCATTTTGAATGCTGAGTGTTGTGTAATCTGCACATATTATAGAGTGATGCAATGTTAGAAAAAACACTATATACCTGAAAATAAAAATATGAGAATATTTTCTTTGCTGCTAATCTTCTAGTAATTATTCATAGTACACAACCAATTCATTATATCATATATTTTTTTTCGCTTCAGTGTCTCTTTAAAGTGGACTTGAACTTTTGCACAGGACAAAAAGAAAACATAAAGTAATGCATAGAGAGTTTAGCCTGTCTAATTCTCCCTCATCTGTGACTAATCACAACTGTAATTTGATCTCCCAGCGGTGTCAGCTGGCAGCCTTGGCAGAGCAGCTATTTTGTAAACACAGGATGTTAACCCTATATCTGCTTCCATGAAAACAGGAAGTAGACACACTGCAGATTAATTGCAGGATTTGTATCAGCTGTAACAATTTTTTTTCTTTAAAGGTTAGTAGGATGTTGCTTATCTTTTAGAGCAGAGAGGAAATTCTGAGTTTAGGTCTACTTTAATAGTATACCTGCAGTGTGGAGAGAGGCAGAAAATCAGTCTTGGTGATACTGTGTCCTATCAGTCGGTGATATCCCTTCTGGAAGACGAGACAGATGACATGTATCAATGACAGTATTATCAAAAGCTCAGACGCACTATGACAATAGAGTAAAACTGCCATAAATAAAGCTCACTAGAAGCAACTAGAGTAATGCTGACCATACACCTAAAGATTGTCCCTTGATGCGGCAAAACCGATTGATTTATATCGGATCAGAATTGATTGTTACCATACACAACACAACAATTTGCAATAGATTACAGAAGGGACTCTACTGAAAAGCAATCAAACTGCAGTGTTGCACTGCCTCAGATAGGTTGTTAATTTACTGCTGCTCCAGCCCCTACCCTGATCGATCTACAGCTTCTTTCCTGTCTGATCAATACTTTCTACAGAATACCAGTAACTATTTGTTCAGCAGCAGTAACATGACGCCTCCCCCTCAGTTCCTCTAACTCACAGGGGAGGAGTGTGATCAGTGGCGTAGCTAAAGAGCTGTGGGCCCCGATGCAAGCTTTACATGGGGCCCCCCCAAGCACTCTATACATAACAATTGATACGGCGTCCCAAAATCTGCCAATGGCAATTCAGCGTCAGAGGTGCAAGAATGGAATGGGGAACAGTTTGTTAATGATTGCCACTGTTCAAAGCATCTATAGAAGTGATTATTATGAGCACAGGACCAATAGAGAGCTAATACTGCAGTTGAGGGAGGGCCCTTCGGGGCCCCTCTGGCCCAAGGGCCCCGATGCGGTCGCTACCTCTGCAACCCCTATTGCTACGCCCCTGAGTGTGATGCTACTATAACAAAGGGATTACAGCGATTGTAGAAAAGCGTACATGTAACAAGGGTGCCACTGCACTATTATTGCTTACCGGCACACGATGTTGGGAAAATGGATCATGGGTGATGGGTTCCAAGTGTGACTCCTCAGTGAATCCCGAATTTTCCGTGGCTCCAATAGCACCATAGGGAGAAGAACCTTCAGAGATGAGTGAGGTTCATTATACATCAGTAAACACAATACTTATAAATGTCTGCAATAAATTGTATCACGAAAGGCAGAGTTACCAAATAACAGGCATCAAGACAGGCAGCCACCTGAGGCCCAGCAGCTGTGGCACACTTCCGGTATAAATGATTGAATACCTCAACTCACCATCAGTCACTAGATGCATGGTGTGTTCTATCTGTGTAAACACCACTTATCAGCTGCCACAGACACAATACAACAACAAACAACATTTGCAAAGTACTTTCCTACCATAGGACTCAAAGCGCATAAGCATGGCTCAGACCAGATGATTGGTAAATTGTGTTACAGAGGAAGAATTCTACAAGTCCGCAAATGCCAAGCTAAACAGATGGCTTTTCAATCTGGATTTGATTAATTCCAGGGATGGGGCTGTCTACTGGGTGAGGTAGGGAGTTCTAAAGGGTGGGGGCAGCATGACACAAAGCTCTAGCGCCAATGTTTTGAGGTGCATTCTGGGAGTGACCAAGTTTATGGATCCTGCTGATCTGAGGTTGTGAGGGGTTTGGTGCAGTTTTAGCAGGTTCTTCATTTATCCAGGGCCCACATTGTTTAGGTATTATGGCAACAGTCCAATCTTGAAGAGTATTCTCTATTTTACAGGAAGGCAGTACAGTGAGTGAAGAATCGGTGTAATGTAACAGTGGCGAGGTTAATTTGTTTGATTCACTGAAGAGGATTCGTAGATCAAAGAGTGACGCTGATTGAGACTGTACAAGGCAGAGTCCAGGGACTGTTTATGCATCTATCTGTTTACAACCTTATAATGTAGTAAGCCTCCATTTTACTTCCTGTTGGTGACGGTCACGGATGATCCAGAGCATGTAGTGGTCTCATAAGACCAAAGACTATAAATATATCCAACCTGTGCTGATTGTTATTGTTTAATCTTCAACTTTAATGTTGAAGATTGTTTAGACGGTCCCAGTGCAGCGCTGGAGGGGCGAAGGAAAACTGCGGAAGTGTCTGGACCATGCAGAGGTTCCACCTACTGAGGTTAGTATCTTTTTTCTTTGGGGAGACTTCAGGTTTACAATTAAACTTTAGTGTTCAGAAAATCTGTTTCTGTGCATCCTGGGAATCCAAACTCAAGTTGTGCGCAAAGACGGATTAAAGGAAACCTAAAGTGAGAAGGATATAGAGGTTGCCATATTTATTTCCTTTTAAACAATGCAGATCGCCTGGATGTCCTACTGATCCTCTTTAGCCAGAGCTCCTGACTCAGCAAGCAGAGGCGGGACAAGGTCCTCCAGCACCCAAGGCTGAGACACCAAAGTGCGCCCCTCCATCCCTGCCACCCCAGCCGTCACACACTGATTGCTATTAGACTAAGAGGCGCCACAGGGCCCACAACCTCCCTAACACCTTAGTATCTAGTTATCTGGCTTGCAGTCACTGCTATGTATCCGTTTTTCTTATTTCTTTATGCTTCAAACACAATTAGGAATGACAGCTGAATGAATTCTGCGCCCCCTCCTACACTGCGCCCTGAGGCTGGAGCCTCTCCAGCCTCTGCCTCGGCCCGGCCCTGTCAGCAAGCATGCAGATCAGGTGCTCTGACTGAAGTCTGACTGTATTAGTTGTATGCTTGTTTCGGGTGTGTGATTCAGAAACGATTGCAGCCAAAGAGATCAGCAGGATAGCCATGCAACTGGTATTGTTTAAAAGGAAATACATATGGAAGCCTTGCTTTAGATTCCCTTTAAAGAGACAATGAGGCGAGAAAAAAAAACATGATATAATAACATTAATACCAATAATATTTTTATAGCGCTTTTCTGCCTGGGGACTCAAAGCGCTGTGACCCTGCATTATGCAGTCTCAAAGGCTCGGGAAAAGAAGGTGAGTTTTTAGCCTTTTTTTAAAGCTGTCAAGAGAAGGAGCCTCTCGTACTGATTGTGGAAGTGAGTTCCATAGAGTAGGGGCTGCATAGGAAAAGGCCAGAGCACCAAATGTTAAGTGTGTCCTGGGAATAACCAGCTTCATCTTGACGGCAGAGCGGAGGGTGCGTGGAGGGGCATAATTATTATTATTATTATTTAGTATTTATATAGCGCCAACATATTATGCAGCGCTGTACAGAGTGTATATATATATATATATATATATATATATATATATATATATTATGTAGTGTAAGTACTGTAGTCTAGGGCCAATTTTTTTTTTTTTTTTTTTTTAGGGGGAGCCAGTAACTTATCCGTATGTTTTTGGAATGTGGGAGGAAACCCACGCAGACACGGAGAGAACATACAAATTCTTTGCAGATAGTGCCCTGGCTGGAATTCGAACCGGGGACCCAGCGCTGCAAGGCGAGAGAACTAACCACTACGCCACCGTGCTGCATAATGATTTGTATGTGTAGTACAGCTAAGAAATAAAGCATTAGGAGCAGAGACATAAGTCTAATATTGTTTCCAGTACAGGAAGAGTTAATAAACTCCAGTTGTTATCTATGCAAAAGAGCCATTGAGCTCCACGACTTTCAAAGTCGCAGAGAGCTCTGTCTTCTGAAGCTTATTATCTCAAGTGTCTGTCACTGTATTGTTTTTTTACCTGCTGAAGACAGTTCAAAAGTTCACTGGCCTGCTCTGTAACTATATAACTGAAAATAAAAATATGAGAATATTTTCTTTGCTACTAATGTTCTAGTAATTATCCGTACTACACAACCAATTCATTATATCATAATATTTTTTTTTGCTTCAGTGTCTCTTTAAGAAGTTTTGTCTCCCCATTCTGGTTCTTTTGGTAAGCTGAGATGAGAGAGAGGAAAAGGAAGGTGGCAGCTGGGCCCTTTTAGATCCACTAGGTTCCTGGCACCTGCCCAAGTTGCCTTGTGGATGATCCTGCTTTGGTTGTGGGCAGGGCAGCCATCATGGGGGGACAACTGACACTAGAGTGAGGGGCCCAGGGCCTCCAGGGGGCCCTCCCCTCCAACACGCTGGCATTAAAAAGGACCCACAAGGTGAGCACATCATAAAAAAATAAATACCTTTTAATGTTAATGATGCTGCTGGGAGGTGGTCTGTGCTTTAATTTAGGCTGTAGCGGCCTCTGAATGGCCACTAAACACTCTATTCCAGGCCCCAACTCCTCCCAGGTCAGGATGGCTGACTCGGATACAGTATTTCCCCATCGCTCCCCGCTCCTGCGTAGTTTGCTATACAGACGTCCAGGAGCGCTCTGCACAGGCGCAATACGTAGTTGTGACATCACAACTATGTAGTGCATCTGCACAGAGCGCTCCCTCCCAGCTGCTTGAAGGCATACAAGGATATGCTTCGTCAAGCAGCGCCAAGCAGGAAAGCCGCAACCACCCCAACCTGGAAGTAAGTTTGGGGAGTCGCTACTGAATAACGGAGGGGGACAGAGGAGAAGGGGGGAGCAGTGGGCATGAGGAGAGCCTACTAAACAAGCTTGCTCCTGCCGTTATCATTTTATCTTCCACTAAGGTATCCTTAATCCTACGAAAGCTCTTACTGACAGGCACAGGGGTGGGGTGGCTAGTGGGCAGGCACAGCAGCCAGTGGGTGGGCCTGGGAGGGGGGGGGGGGGGCAGGCCTGATGATGTGTGAGGGGCCCCAAAATTTCTGATGGCAGCCCTGGTTGTGTGTACTTATTAACATCAACTTGAGCTTCAAGTTTTTGGACATTCACCCTATGTTTTAATGTACCTTAGAAACTAAAGGAAATGCACATATACCCACTGACAATAGCACATCACATACAATTACATAGCAAGATAGACTTGGGTACTTAGTTGGAAATCTCACTACCAGAGATGTAGGAGGCTGATGGATGGTTCAGTAATAGTGTGATAAACGTGACTTACCTGCCTGCTGAGAGGTCTGTACATTGAATCTGGTTTTGTATTCTGTGGACATAAATGAAGGGCCCTGCATTAAAGAGAACAGTTTGGATAGTAAGGTTGGGACAGGCTGCTTATTGTTCTGTACAGTATAATCTCTATAATCAAACTGCTATAGTGAACATTCGGTTGTAGTAAACTAAATGTCCAGGTCCCGGCCAAGCACCATTTTAAAGTGAACCGAGCACCTTTTTTATCACTCAGGACATTTCTATAGCACATGAAAAATGCATGCCAACAATCTGTTTCATTATTAAAATAAACTTTCATTTTACCTTGTATTTTACATTCAAAGTCGTTTTATTAGCCTGTTTCAGTAGGCCTGCAGGACCGTCCCCGTCCGCAGAGCTTTCAGGAACCTAATTGTTTTATTGAGCTAATTACCAAGAGGTAAACAATGCCTTTCATCAGCAAAGGGGGTGAGTAATTAGGTCTGTTTCTTCAAAGACATTGTGTGTGTCAAAGTGTCAAGATAACATCTCTGACTTCTGTAAATAAGGAATGTGAGAAGGGGAGGGGGGGACATGGCAGCTTCTATGCCAGGAGAGATTCCAGTGAAAGAGAATGTGCTCAGTTCCCTTTAAGCACATAGGAGTAACGCCTGGTAAAGTAAACCCTAATATAATAGAACTTCTGCTATAGTAAACCTGTTTTTTGACCCCTGCGGTATTCTGTATCTGGCTATAGTGGAAAGTGGGTGGGCATATGGATCATACGTCAGTTGGAGACTCATGAGCATGCAGGACATGAATAGCATCAGTCAGGAGGAAGCTGCTTTCCCTATGGAAGCCACGCCCCCAATGACTGAGATCCTGTGCAATGCAATCAGTCCTCCCTCCTGCTCTTCACTGCAGGGGGCTGGGTTCAGATGGAGGAAGGATGGAGTAGAAAGTGAGTTCCTCCTCCATCCAAAGAATTTATCGGTCTTCCTAATTCTGAGTAGCCCCTGCAAATTTTAAGTTCCTATCAAACCAGAATTAGCATAGTAGCTGAATTTTTTGCTTTTGCTCATCACTAATACACTTTAAAGAGACACTGAAGCGAAAAAAAAACAATTATGATAATATGATTTGTATGTGTAGTACAGCTAAGAAATAAAACATTAAGATCAGATACATCAGTCTAATTGTTTCCAGTACAGGAAGAGTTAAGAAACTCCAGTTGTTATCTCTATGCAAAAAAGCCATTAATCTCTACGACTTTCAAAGTCTTGGAGAGGGCTGTTTTCTGACTTTTATTATCTCAACTGTAAGTGAACAGTTTTCCTTTTATCTGCCAGAGGAGAGGTCATTAGTTCAGACTGCTCTGAAAGAATCATTTTGAATGCAGAGTGTTGTGTAATCTGCACATATTAGAGAATGATGCAGTGTTAGAAAACACACTATATACCTGAAAATAAAAATATGAGAATATTTTCTTTGCTGCTAATCTTCTAGTAATTATTCATAGTACACAACCAATTCATTATATCATATATATTTTTTCGCTTCAGTGTCTCTTTAACTATATCTTTAGCTCTTTGCTTGGAATGCTGCTTAAAGAGAACCAGAGATGAAGCACCCTCATGTATTTTATTACATTTATCAGTGGGAACATGACAGTAAACACCTACCCTGCTTTTAGTTTCATTGTTATCTGCTTAATTAGTCTATTAGCAACTGTGATAAGAATGCACCGACTATTCAGTCGAGGTTTGACCTGGAATCATTATAGCTGAGCCACTCTTCTGTGTAGTCTTTTCAAGCCCAAGCCTTCCCCTCTCCTGGCTTAGATTTCATGCTTTGCATACTGAGAGCTGTGATGATATGGGAGAGGCTGCTGCTCCTGAGAGAGAAGCTCTGTGGCTGTAATATGATCCCTGTGTGCTCTGTGTGCACTAGATACTGATAATAACGGCAGTTTCATTCCTATGAGAGACACTTCCTACAGGCAGATATCATACCAAAATGAAAGCACATAGATGAAAGGCTGCATTTAGCCTAGATAGCAGCATAGTCTCATATAGCCTAGACAGCACATCCAGAACAACTGATAACCCGGAAGGGGCCATATTTGAATTTTCCTGGAGCAATAATGGATAAAAAACACTAAAAAAGGCACACCAGAGCGGCAAAATTATCAGGTAGAGCATTTATTCTTTACAAGCTATCAACTGATATGTTTATTTTGTGTGAAACGTTCATCTCTGGTTCCCTTTAAGTTCTCCTTCAACTCACATGTCGGAAGTTTTCCACCTCTGGGGATCCTTTTCCTTGAGGTATAAAGAGCAGTGGTCTATGCTGTGGTGGGAGGCCGGCTATAACTCCCGAACCGTGCTCCCGTGTGTCAAAGTGCACCGTCTTCACCTGTCCAAATCAAACATAAGGAGTGTGAGTATTGTGCAACAAATAGTATCAGATTGACAATCCACTGTACTTTGTGTTTTCCATTACCAATGATCATTTGGACAACCTACAGTAATTTGTTACTTACAATAGATACTTAACCTTAGTATACAAAATAAACAGTTCAGTTGTTGAAATTTGGCAATCACACTGTGCCATTGTGCAATGATAAGGTAAATTATTCCTACTTGTAGTGGCTGGATAGTGTACTGGTTAAGGGTTCCGCCTTTGACATGGGAGACCAGGGTTCGAATCCTGGCTAGGTCAAGTACCTATTCAGTAAGGAGTTCAAGGCAAGACTCCCTAACACTGCAGGGTGGCCTCCTGAGCGCGTCCCAGTGGCTGCAGCTCTTGAGCGCTTTGAGTCCGACAGGAGAAAAGCGCTATACAAATGTTCGGATTATTATTATTATTATTATTACTTGTGTCATTTGGTGCAGTCAGTACAGTCACTATTAGAGGGTTTGGTGTATAAAGGATCACTTTGGAAACAAAAACAATAATTAAGACTCTAGCAGTACAAGACATAATTGCTAGCCACCATCCCACAGCTCTGCTCTGATAAAGGCCACCACAGCCTGAAACAGCTTTCTGCAGGTTGGATTACATGTCACTGTCAAATTAATAAGCTACATATGGGCCATAAACCAGGAATTCTGGATGTGTGTCTGGCTTTAAAGAGAATCTGTATTGTTAAAATCGCTCAAAAGTAAACTTACCAGTGCGTTAGGGGACATCTATTACCCTCTGACACAATTTCGCCGCACCTCGCCGCATTAAAAGTGGTTAAAAACAGTTTTTAAAAGTTTGTTTATAAACAAACAAAATGGCCACCAAAACAGGAAGTAGGTTGATGTACAGTATGTCCACACATAGAAAATACATCCATACACAAGCAGGCTGTATACAGCCTTCCTTTTGAATCTCAAGAGATCATTTGTGTGTTTCTTTCCCCCTGTTCTCATGCACTGAAGTTTCAGGCTGCTCGTTTCTTCCTGCAAACAGCTTTGCCCTTGTCTGTAATTCTTCAGTATGTGAAAGCCCAGCCAGCTCAGAGGACAATTTATCCAGCTTGTAAAAGATAAGAGAGAAGAGAGAAGCTGCTCTAATCCTAAATAACACACAGGCAGTGTGCAGAGAGGGGCCTGGAAGGGGGAGTTCACAGCAGAACCACAACACTGAAGAACTTGGCAGCCTTCCAGACACAGACTGACAAGTCTGACAGGGGAAAGATACATTGATTTATTACAGAGACAGTGATAGTATAAAGTGCTGCAGTAAGCCAGAACACATTAGAATAGCTTTTTGAACTTGTAGGATGATAAAAAACAGGATGCAATTTTTGTTACAGAGTCTCTTTAAGGGACATAAAGGAATGATTTACACAATCTGTTCATTGTCAAAACTCCAGTCCTTGGGGGTCCATATCCATGCCAGTGTTTAGGATGGATTGAGAAATGTAGACATGTTCTACTTGATGAACCACATTTTTCCTGATTCAGTCCCATCAATTAATTTGAGCTGTGCCAAAAATGTATGAGGACCTTAGTGCTTAAAGGGCTGGTGTTCGACATTCCTGTCCTAATAGCGATGACCTTCCAGTGCACACTTACAGCATGTGTCCCACAGAGATCCTCATCTCCACTTCTACCGGCCAAAACAGAGGTCTAACAATGTGTGATGGAATACCATTGCAAGTCAGTACTGGGTTCCAACTCCCTTCACTACTTTAAAGACTGGCCTCCAGTAAAAATGATTACAGTACCCATGTGCATTATTGAACCTCCCAAATGCATCTGTCAAATGCCATTGCCCTATACTGTATATATGTATATATATACATTACTGGGCTCCCTGTGCTGTATGACCCCATAAATTACAAGTGGCACATAGCATTCTCCTCAAAGCAACATAAGAGGAAAGCTAATAACACCTGTTAGGGAGTAATAACCTGATGTGTACCTGAAAGGAAATTATTGGGGTTATCTGAATATCATTCTTAAATTAAATCCCATTCAACGTTTTGTATCTGCTTAGGACACAGTGGGGATAGGTTGTCTGTGTCCTTTCTCATAAGCAGGACACCATCATAAACCCCAAGTGGGTTTTTTTAACATAATATACTCCTTCCCAATCCCAATGGGGAGTGGGGACAAAATACAGAAAACAATATGGTGGTTGGAATTCATTCCTTTCTTAGCCAAAGAAAAGTTTTAGCTGGAGTTCCACTTTAAGGACAATGTCAATACTGAGACTTGCTGCAGTCCGAAATTCTAGCCATCCATTCCTCGCACTAACTGATACCCCATTCTGATTGCATTTATGGTAACCTGCAAATAAATTTACAGTGATTGAATCCAAAATTGTTCCCCAAATGGTGGTACTTTCCAGAGAAATCATTCTGCTAAAGCATATGTGGGACCCTGTGCTGCTGGGCCCATGATAGCCGCATATGCTACACCCAGGCTACAACAACAGGTTTTGCAGAAATCACAATTATCACATGACTCCTGTAGCCATGTTATTATGTATGTACAGCACTCACAGCTCGGGACTTTGGAATGGTGACTTCACTGCTTCTGATGAATCCACTTTGTTGGGAGTATAGTGTGTGGGGCAATGGCTCTGCTCCTGTAACATGCTGGTGGGGGGCAAAGTCTCTGTTGGTGATTGATGTGTAATTGTTCCGCAGTATTAGCCTGAGGAGGAAATAAAAAGTGATGGTTAGACAATCTGTCCAGTGCAGTGATGATGGTCATGTCTAGGAGATCTCATGGAGAAGCGTGTGATCAGTTTGCTCAGGTGATAGACATGTAAGTCTCTGATTTGCTAGCCATGATCATGTGCAAGATGTGATCACAGCAAATCAGCTTTGCAAATCTGTCAGCTGATCAAACAAATCCCATGCTTCTCCATACGTTCTCCTAGACATGACCATCACTGGTCCAGCATCACTGACTTAAAAAAGACAATCAATAAAGATCATAGAGAATTTTACTGATTTTTTATTTTTAATATTGGGCTATTTTTAGTTTTGATCCCTTAGCATGGATGATTGTGACACATATTGTCCTATACCTGGCATGCTCTTTATTACTTCTGCTGAAGAACAGGACCTTATGGGTAATGTACAGAGATTTGAGTCGGGAGTATTGCGGCCAGCAGCCAGCAACATTGCTGTCTAGCTTACACTATTGTCCTTGGTAAACATCCATAGAGGTTCAGGTGCTCGCATTCGGGGGGAAAGAAGGTGTTGGTGAATGGATGATGAAATAGGTGCTGAAAATCTTAGTAAACAAATTGCTATTGTGTAGTGGAAATGGCCACAACCAGTCCTCCCAGATCAATTACAACCATGTGCCCCCAAAACTTGGTTAACCTCTCCCCACAACACCTAATCCTTATCTACCTCTGATCTCATGCCTAACTTTAGCGCTACACTTAAATATTTTCATTGGTACCATACCAAGTGTATGTTCAAGCTTTGCAAGTCTTACAAGAGCATCATTAATTATTACCCCACCTTGATGACCAAAGCTTTCTCTGCTTCATGGGGCTAATATCTTTCTTTTTGGAAAGTCTGAAAATTACATCACCTGTAGAGCTGATGTTCTTGAGTGACATCTGGCACCTGCTTTAGAAGCTGGGTGATTATCTTTACCTCTGTGTGCAGTTTGCTTGCACTAGATAGGTACAGCAGGGTCAAACAGAAAGGCTTTGCTGCAGACTTCGCAGACTTCAAAGAGACTCACAAAGAGGCATTTCTATAAAACAGAATGGTTCCTTGCAGAATGGTATGTGCACAATCATGATAGTCAAGAGGGCTTAAGTTCTGGAGTTCATGCACACTTTACCCTGGAACCTAACCTTAACCATTCCTTGCTTGGGGCCTAGCCTAACCTTATCTCTATTAGTAATGTTAACCTTCAACGTTTATACTGTGCCTAATACAAAACCTTGCCTGACTCTAAACCAACACCTTTTTGTGAGAAAACGCGGAAAAGCCGCCGCAAGTACTCAGAGTAAGGCGGCTGATTCCGCGTTCAACATGGCAGCTTGTGCGCAGAGACCTGCATTCACTGGCTTGACGGAGCGCGGAGAAACCGCTGCATGCCCAGAGAACAGGACGGAGGATTCCGCATCCGATGCGGCGGTTTGCACGCATAGGCCTACTTCTGTCAGTACTGCTGAACACGAAGAAAACGCAGCACGCGCGGACAGCGGTGCGGCGGATTCCGCATCCAAAACAGCAGAGGCATTACAACACATGTCTGGTGTGGCTGGGACTGATAGTCCACACAGGTTCAGAAGGACGCGCGCGCGGAGAGGCAGAGCATTTATGACAGCCAGAAGGGTGTCAGCTGACCAGGCCGGTCAGCTGACAATTCTTTCAGTTTTCATTGGTCCAGCACTTAGGGGAGGCGCAGGAGAGCGCTGGTGTATATATACTGGGTGCTGGTCATTCCTCTGGTGTCTGGCGTTGCGATCACTACGTGGTAGCACTCAGACCTTGTCAGTATCTGTGTTATATTAGACCAGTTTCCTAGGTGTTGATGACCAAGGAACTCACACCTTAGTCTAGGAATTCTGTTATTATCTGTGTTATTATCTAGACCAGTTTCCAAGGTGTTGATGACCAAGGAACTCACACCTTAGTCTAGGAATTGTTGATTATTTGTTATGACCTTCTGCTTTCCTGACCATTCTTCTGATCTCTGATTTTGTACCTTTGTCATTCTGATACTCTGTTGCCAAACTCTGCTAGTCTTAGGATTCTGCATCTGTCTCCTGTCTCTGTACTTTATTTGTCCGTGTGTTAACGACCTGGCCTGCCCGACCTCGAGAACTATCTCTCCTGTTAAGAGATAGTTCACAGATCTGTCAGTGACACTCCCTCATTGGTGTCACTCACGTTCTGTCCTTCCCACTCCCGGCCTGACTCCTCCCTGCGGAGAGTTCAGACTAACGGAAGGAACTTGCTGCGGAGCAGTACTCCTTATTCCTCTAGCACCTGATCTTCAGGTGCGGTCCTCAAAGTATTACTGTTGCACCAAAACACTCTCATCACTCAGGTGTCCAGAGGTTAGAGATATATCTGATTATCGGTGATACTGCAGATCATCAATAATCGGATATTTATCTGCATTCTCGGTGATACTGCAGATCACCGGTAATCAGACCCTCTCTGTGTTACACCGATTGTTACAGAACGCCAGACCAAAAAATGCAAATGGACGCACACACTGACCGTCTGGGCGCACTTACCACTTCGGTGGAGACCATCAACCAAGTGCTGGGTAATCACAAAGCGATGATTGACGCTTTGTCTGGTTCTTTACAAACCCTTCAGACGGCTGTGGATGAGGTGCGATCCCCTCCTAGCACAGACATACGTATGCCTGTACCTGAAAAATTTTCTGGTCACAGATCTGACTTTCGAAATTTTAGGAGTAGAGTGTTGACATACTTTGAGTTGAGACCTAGATCTTCAGGAACCATGACCCAAAGGGTCACATTTATTAAGACTTTGTTATCAGGTGATTCTCAGACCTGGGCATACAGTCTGCCCACCGGAGATTTAGCCTTAACCTCCGTAGATGAATTTTTTAAGGCTATGGCAGTAATTCACGACGATCCAGACATTGCCTCGACTTCTGAGCGGAAGCTCAAGTTGTTGCGTCAAGGCAAGAGTCCGGTCGAGGAGTATGCTGCCGAATTTAGGAGGTGGTCAGTTTAAGCCAGGTGGGACACCTATGCCCCTTTAGACTGTTTCTTATCAGGATTATCAAATGAGGTCTCTGACCTTATGTTAAGTCAGCCTGAACCAAAAACCGTCGATGAGGCCATTTCATCGGCCATCAGGATTGATCGCAGATTACGCTATCAAAGGCAGACCCGGGGTAGGAACAATGTTAAAATGGTGTCCTACGCTGCGCCTCCTGTGACTCCATTTCCTCCCGTTTCACCTCCACCCGAGCCAATGCAGATTGGTCGGTCAAGACTGTCTCAAGTGGAGCGGAGACGCAGGATTTCTGAGCATTTGTGTCTTTATTGTGCAGAGGGGGGTCATAGAGTACGAAATTGCCCTAAGAAGTCGGGAAACGCTACTGCCTAGGAGTAGTTGGGGGTAATACCCTAGGCGTACAGCTCTTACCCCTAGAGGATAAGCGGTTACTTCTTCCTTGTATGATTACATGGGATGATAAATCTGAAGTCTCTGAGGCCTTCATTGATTCAGACTCAGCGGCTAATTTTATGGATTACGAATTTGCAAAGAAATTGGGTATTCCGCTCACCCCGGTAAAGCCACCCCTCCAGGTTACGGCAGTGGATGATTCACCCCTGCAGCGTAACCATCCTCTGTGCCAGACACCAGAGGTGGAAGTCACTATAGGGGTGCTGCATAGAGAGAAATTGCAGTTTTTTGTGTTGCGCATGACAACCTCCACAGTCATCCTTGGCATGCCGTGGTTACACCTTCACTCCCCTTAGATAAATTGGGATACTGGTCAGCTAACGAGCTGGTCAGCCCATTGTTTTCGTCATTGTTTAGTGAAGGTGACCTTAGGCCAGACCAGGATTCATGTGGAGGGAGTTCCGGAACAATATGCTGAGTTTTCGGACGTGTTTTGTCCCAAAGCTGCCGATAAACTACCTCCACATAGCCCTTTCGATTGCCCCATTGATCTCCGATCGGGTTGTATGCCCGAGCGGGTTTCTTTCTTCGGCCATGCATTGATTACCGGGGACTGAATAAGATCACAGTTAAAAATCGCTACCCATTACCTTTGATAGACGATTTATTCGCTCAAGTCACCAATGCTAAGATTTTTATCGAAATTGGATTTGCGGGGTGCATATAACCTGGTGCGGATCAGAGAGGGCGATGAATGGAAGACGGCCTTTAACACACCCGACGGGCATTACGAGTACCTGGTGATGCCCTTCGGGTTGTGTAATGCCCTGGCCGTCTTTCAGGAACTCATTAATGAAGTTTTCAGGGAGGTGTCGGGTAAATTTGTCCTAATATACCTGGACGATATACTAATCTTCTCAGACAACCTCTCTGAGCACAGGGCTCATGTCAAATTCGTGCTGCACAAGTGTCACGGTCAGTTACCTGTCCAGGTGAGGCGGCTGGCACATGCGGATGCTGGCAGTCGTTCTGGGGGGTCTAGGCGGGCCTCCCGGCAGGGTGTTCTGTCGGGGCTCTCCAGGGCGCGTGGCGTTGTGCGGCGAAAGTGTTGGCACCGCAAGGTGTGGGCATGATTGCTGTGCACGCGCGCGCGCAAAGACGGCTGTTTTATGCATCTTCTTCTTGTTGTGCGTGCGTGCGTGTGCACGGGCGTGCGCGTGTGTATCGCGCATGTGCGTGTCCGTGTTTGCGCATGCGCGCGTGACGCGCTGCTCCGTGTGCGCGTGACGCACTACGTTGTGTGCGCGTCGCGCGGTGCGTGCCAAACGGCCTATTTAAGCCTGGAGAGCCCAGACTTCTGTGCTGTGGTATTGCAGCAAGTTTGCTCCCGTGACGTGACACTTTGTCTGCCTGATCCCTGACCTACTCCATGCTGAACCTTGCCTGTCTGATAACCCGCTCTGTTGCCGAACCCTGCTCTGTACGACTACCCGCTCTGCTGCCGAACCTTGCTTGTCTGATAACCCGCTCTGTTGCCGAACCCTGCTCTGTACGACTACCCGCTCTGCTGCCGAACCTTGCTTGTCTGATAACCCGCTCTGTTGCCGAACCCTGCCCGTCTGACTACCTGCTCTGCTACCGACCCCGGATTGCTCAAGGATCTGCGGTTCTACCAGTCTGTTACAGAACCTGCGTGGCAACATCATCTCTGGTGTACGGGTCATTGCAGTACCAGACCCGTCCTGCGGGAGTCTCCAGTTCCTGCTCACTCCAACGACTGGATCTGCGAGCACTCCTGCCCCGTGTTAACCCAAGGCACCTGTTTCCAGTTCAGGGCTTGGGGTTGATAAGCCGCAGGGGTTGCTGTCCTCAGCACATCGGTCTCCTTACCTTCAGGTACGTGACAGAATACCACAGCCATCACATGGAGACCGCTGAGGCAGCGAAGGTTTTGACCACCTTGTATGAACAGATGTCGGCCCTGACTGAGGCCATGAAGGAACTACAGGCTAGCCATTTACGCTTGGAAGGAAGAGTGGGAGAAATGTCTGCAACTGGGAACCAAGCTCCAGTAAACGTTCCTCCTCCAGCCGCTAGTCCAGTTCTCGCACCTCCTGCTGCAGCTCCTCTTCCACCTCCTCCTGAACCACGTGTAGTTATGCCAGATCGGTTCTCTGGAGACCGAACCAAGTTCCGAGCTTTCCGTCACTCATGTCAGCTTTACTTTAATCTGCAACCTCGCACTTATTACTGCGAAGAGGTAAAAGTGGGATTAATCATCTCCCTATTACAAGGGGAACCTCAAGCCTGGGCCCACAACCTTATGGATCAAGAACATGTATCTCTAGCCACATCGGAGACCCTGTTTGCAGCTATGGCAGTACTATATGACGATCCACAGCGTAGTGCTACTGCTGAAACCGCCTTGGGATATCTTCGTCAAAGCCGCCGGTCGGTGGAAGAGTACACTGCGGAGTTCCAACGGTGGGCGGCCGACACCGACTGGAATGATTCAGCCCTGAGGTATCAATATCGGAAGGGTCTGTCAGCCTACATTAAAGATGAGTTATCACGTGCTGATGCTCCGACTACTTTGGAAACGCTCATTACTGCTGCAATCCAGATTGACAGACGGTTCCGGGAACGACAGCTGGAGAGATTCAGTGAACGCAGCCCACGCCCCAATTGGATACCTGCCTCCTCTGTTGGTGCTCCCGCTCCTGTGGCAGACCAAGATCAGCCAGAGCCGATGCAGATTGGGGTTATTCGTTCTCGTCTCTCCCCCGAAGAAAGACAAAGACGGCGTCAGGAGAACCTCTGTTTCTATTGTGGCTCAGCCGGTCACTTCCTAGATGCCTGCCCGATCCGCACCCCTGGTGAGAAGAAACAAATCATGCAGAATCCACATACATATAATCTTCAGATTATTCGGCCATCCACTAATCATTTCTCTGTTCCTATCTCATTTCAGTTACCCGCAGGAAACCTTGAAGTATCAGCCATTATTGATTCAGGTGCATGCAGCTGCTTTATGGACATCACGTTTGCCACTAATCACCGGATACCTGTGCAGTTTAAACAGAATCCCCTTCTAATTCATCTAGCCGACGGTAGTGAAGTGAGCTCTGGTCCGGTTGTCTATGAGACATTACCTCTTGCTACCACCATCCAAGGATTACACCAGGAACAACTGAAGCTGGACCTCCTTACTTCACCGCTCCATCCAGTCATACTAGGATTACCCTGGCTTCAAGCCCACAATCCTGCTATTGATTGGTCATCCGGCACTGTGTCCTTTCCGTCCACCTATTGCGACAAGAGTTGTATACTGGAACAACCAAGAGCAGTGGGTACTCTTCTTTGCACATCTTCTTTGCAGGAAGCAATACCGGAACAGTATCATACTTTTCTTGATGTCTTTGACAAAAAGAAAGCGGATGCATTGCCTCCTCACCGGCCATATGATTGTCCCATTGATTTACTGCCTGGATCCGCAATCCCTTTTAGTCGAATGTTTCCCCTGTCAGAACCTGAGCAAGAAGTATTACGTGAATACATTGAAGAGAACGTGAGGAAGGGATTCATCCGACCTTCCAAGTCCTCTGCTGGCGCAGGAATTTTCTTTGTCCAAAAGAAAGATGGAACCCTCAGGCCTTGTGTTGACTACAGGGAATTGAACAAGGTTACAATCAAAAACAGGTACCCCTTACCACTTATGCCGGAACTATTCCAGAAATTAAGAGATGCCAAGATCTTTACAAAATTGGATCTGAGAGGTGCCTATAACCTAGTGAGGATAAGAGAAGGGGACGAGTGGAAGACTGCCTTTAGGTCACGATACGGTCATTTTGAGTACCTAGTTATGCCATTTGGACTTTGCAATGCACCAGCCACCTTTCAGCATTTCATTAATGATGTTCTCAGGGAGTTTATTGATCATTTTCTAGTAGTATATCTGGATGACATCCTGATTTTTTCAACATCCTTGGAGGAACACAGGAAACAAGTTTGTCAGGTTTTGGAGCGATTAAGACGTCACAACCTCTATGCTAAAGCTGAAAAGTGTGAATTTGAGCAACATACAATTCAGTTCCTGGGGCTTATTATCTCGGCAGAAGGCTTTACAATGGATCCCCAGAAAGTTCAAGCTATCCTTGAATGGCCAGCACCAATCAACAGAAAAGCAGTACAAAGATTTGTAGGATTTGCAAATTTCTATAGGAAATTTATTAGGAACTTTTCCGCCATTATTTTACCCATCACGAGGCTGACCCGACAACATATTCCGTTTAAATGGACAGAGGAAGCTCAATGCGCCTTTGAGAAGCTAAAGAAACTGTTCACTTCTGCATCCATTCTCAAGCACCCTGACCCGGCCATGCCATATATCCTGGAGGTGGACGCTTCAGACTCAGCAGTGGGTGCAGTGTTATCACAGAGATCGGGTGAAAAAGCAATTCTCTACCCCATAGCCTTCTTTTCCCGGAAATTGTCGGATGCGGAAAGGAATTATGACGTGGGAGACAGGGAATTGTTAGCTATTAAATATGCTTTGGAAGAATGGCGATACTTACTGGAAGGGGCTTCTCAGGATATCCTAATCTACACGGATCATAGAAACTTAGAGTATCTGAAGAAAGCAAAGAGACTTAACCCAAGACAAGCCAGATGGGCACTTTTCTTTTCAAGATTTTCTTTCCATATCACATACCGCCCTGGTTCAAAGAATATCAAACCGGACGCATTGTCGCGCATGTTCCCTGAAGAAGAGATGCCAACAGTAATGGATACTATCCTTTCCAATCAGAATTTTTTATTAATACAACCGGAGCTAATAGAACGGCTCCGTCAGGATTCGGCAGACCCACCGGACAAGATGAAGACACAGTTGGTAGCCAAAGACGGGTTGTGGCTTTTCAAAGATAGGGTTTTTGTTCCAGAAAAACATCGGTTGGAAGTATTCAAACTGTGCCATGACCATCAGCTGACCGGTCACTTTGGAGTAGCAAAAACCCAGGAATTAGTCCAACGTTTTTTTTGGTGGCCTGCGTTGCAGAAAGATTGCGAAAACTATGTCAAGTCATGCCAAGTATGCAGCCGGAGCAAGGGGTTGAATCTCAAACCATGGGGATTGTTGAATCCACTACCTGTTCCTCCTAGACCATGGTATTCAATATCAATGGACTTTATTGTAGAATTACCAAATGCAGATGGGGCTAACACGATCTTTGTAGTGGTAGATCGATTGACGAAGATGGCGCATTTTATTCCCATGATGAACTTACCTTCTGTAAGAATTACTGCTATGACCTTCATCAAGGAGATTGTAAGGTTGCATGGGGTTCCTAATGACATTGTATCAGACAGGGGAACTCAGTTCACTTCACAGTTTTGGAAAGCACTCTGTCAAATACTCAATATCCGGTTACATTTTTCATCAGCATATCATCCACAATCCAACGGACAAACTGAACGCACGAATCAAACACTGGAACAATATCTCAGATGCTTCATTTCAGGGTCACAGGATAATTGGGCTCAATTATTGCCATCCGCGGAATTTGCCTACAACAATTCAGTCCATACGTCCACTAAGCAATCTCCATTCTTTGCCAACTATGGGTTTAATCCTTCATTTTTACCTGGTATAGTGAAAGAATCTCCAGTTCCTGCAGCAGAAGAATTGGCCAAGTGGTTGGTTCAGAATAATCAACTCCTTCAGCGATCAATGGCTCAGGCTCAGGAGGACTTTAAAAAGAAGGCTGATTGTCACAGGAGGGGAGATGTGAACTTGGAAGTGGGGGACCAGGTATACCTATCAACCAAGAACTTGAGACTTACATGCCCATCGAAGAAGCTAGGTCCTAAATTTATTGGGCCTTTTAAAATTAGAAGAAGGATTGGACAATCAGCTTATGAACTTAAATTACCTAGCAACCTCAGAATTCATCCTGTCTTTCACGTTTCTCTGTTAAAGCCAGTACATCCGGACCTCTTTCCTGGACAGAATTCAGGACCACCTTCACCAGACATAGTGAATGGAGAAGAGGAATATGAAGTGGAAGATATTCTGGATTCCAGATGTAGGGGTAGTCGGGTACAATATCTCATTAAATGGAAGAACTATGGAGCAGAGGACAACACCTGGGAACCAGCCTCTTTTGTTCATGCACCTGCTTTGGTGAGACGGTTCCATCAGAGGTGTCCAGATAAACCAAGACCAGGAGGCATCCGGAGGCTGCCCGTAAGGGGGGGGCATTGTCACGGTCAGTTACCTGTCCAGGTGAGGCGGCTGGCACATGCGGATGCTGGCAGTCGTTCTGGGGGGTCTCGGCGGGCCTCCCGGCAGGGTGTTCTGTCGGGGCTCTCCAGCGCGCGTGGCGTTGTGCGGCGAAAGTGTTGGCACCGCAAGGTGTGGGCATGATTGCTGTGCACGCGCGCGCGCAAAGACGGCTGTTTTATGCATCTTCTTCTTGTTGTGCGTGCGTGCGTGTGCACGGGCGTGCGCGTGTGTATCGCGCATGTGCGTGTCCGTGTTTGCGCATGCGCGCGTGACGCGCTGCTCCGTGTGCGCGTGACGCACTACGTTGTGTGCGCGTCGCGCGGTGCGCGCCAAACGGCCTATTTAAGCCTGGAGAGCCCAGACCTCTGTGCTGTGGTATTGCAGCAAGTTTGCTCCCGTGACGTGACACTTTGTCTGCCTGATCCCTGACCTACTCCATGCTGAACCTTGCCTGTCTGATAACCCGCTCTGTTGCCGAACCCTGCTCTGTACGACTACCCGCTCTGCTGCCGAACCTTGCTTGTCTGATAACCCGCTCTGTTGCCGAACCCTGCTCTGTACGACTACCCGCTCTGCTGCCGAACCTTGCTTGTCTGATAACCCGCTCTGTTGCCGAACCCTGCCCGTCTGACTACCTGCTCTGCTACCGACCCCGGATTGCTCAAGGATCTGCGGTTCTACCAGTCTGTTACAGAACCTGCGTGGCAACATCATCTCTGGTGTACGGGTCATTGCAGTACCAGACCCGTCCTGCGGGAGTCTCCAGTTCCTGCTCACTCCAACGACTGGATCTGCGAGCACTCCTGCCCCGTGTTAACCCAAGGCACCTGTTTCCAGTTCAGGGCTTGGGGTTGATAAGCCGCAGGGGTTGCTGTCCTCAGCACATCGGTCTCCTTACCTTCAGGTACGTGACAACAAGCTTAGACAAAACAGGCTTTATGCCAAATTGGAGAAATGCATTTTTGAGGTGACATCTGTCGCTTTTCTGGGATACATAATTTCCACCTCGGGCCTTTCTATGGATCCTGCCAAAGTCTCTGCTGTCCTGGAATGGCCTCAGCCAGTAGGACTCAAATCTCTCCAGAGATTTTTAGGGTTTGCTAATTACTATAGAAGGTTCATAAAGGGGTACTCCACAGTCGTAGCACCCCTCACCAGTCTCACAAAGAAAGGGGCAGATACCAACCACTGGTCCCCCGAAGCTCTGGCTGCTTTCTCCACTTTGAAAGAACTGTTTTGCTCTGCACTCATTTTGAGACACGTAGACACCTCTTATCCATTTATTGTAGAGGTTGACGCCTCTGAAGTCGGGGTAGGGGCTGTGCTGTCTCAACGCTCTGGGCTGCAGGGAAGATTACACCCGTGTGCCTATTTCTCTCGGAGGTTTTCACCAGCAGAGAAAAACTACGATATAGGCAACAGGGAGCTCCTAGCCATTAAGTTGGCCTTTGAAGAATGGCGTCATTGGCTAGAAGGAGCAGAACATACGATTACAGTCTACACTGATCACAAAAATTTGGAATACATTGAGGGGGCTAAAAGATTAAGCCCCCGTCAGGCTCGGTGGTCACTGTTTTTCTCGAGATTTAGATTTGTAATTACGTACACTCCGGGTAGTAAAAACATTAAGGCGGATGCCTTGTCCAGATGTTTTGAGCCGGAGACAGCACAGCCCTCAGACCCAGAGACCATTGTCCCACAGAAAGTAGTGCTGGGAGCCACAGAGACTTGGAAAGACTGGACGGAGACTTTAAGTCCCTTCCAGCAGGATGTCCCTGAGGGAAAGCCTGAAGGGGTTATGTTTGTACCACTGCCATTTCGTCTCCAGATTTTGCAGATGTTCCACTCGCACAAGAATGCTGGGCATCCGGGGACCTCCAGAACAGGTGTGCTTGGTGGCCTTTTCTGGCAACAGACTGCAAGGAGTATGTTAGAGAGTGTGCAGTGTGTGCTAAAAGCAAACCCTCCCGTCTGGCACCTGTGGGAACGTTACAGCCTTTGCCCACCCCGAGTGAACCGTGGACCCATATGTCCATGGATTTTGTGGGTGAGCTTCCGAGGTCTGAAGGCATGTCGGTCATTTGGGTGGTAGTCGACCGTTTTAGTAAAATGGCCCATTTTGTGCCCTTGAAAGGACTCCCCTCGGCCCAGGAGTTGGCCGATCTTTTCATCATCCACGTTTTTCGACTACATGGCATTCCGGAAAACATACTGTCAGATCGGGGAGTCCAATTTGTTTCTAGATTTTGGAGGACATTTTGTCATCAAATGGGCATGGAACTGTCATTTTCGTTGGGCTACCACCCACAGACCAATGGTCAGACGGAGAGGGTTAATCAGTCTTTGGAACAGTTTTTAAGGTGTTATGTTGCGGATGCGCAAAATGATTGGGTCAAGTTCTTGCCATATGCAGAATTTGCGCACAATAATTTGAAAAGCTCTTCCTCTGGATTTTCTCCGTTTCAGGTGGTAACCGGAAAGTTGCCTAAGTTCTCCCCATTACCAGTAGCTTCCACTCTGTTTCCAGCTCTGGAGGCTTGGCAAAAATCATTTAAAGCCATTTGGGGAATCGTGAAAAATAATTTGGAGAAGGCTTTTCAAAGTCAGAAAGGTCAAGCTGACAAGAAACGATCCTTGGAGTGGAAGTTCTGAACAGGAGACCTGGTCTGGGTGTCCACACATCATTTGACCCTGAAACAACCCTCGCCCAAGTTAGGTCCCAGGTTTGTGGGCCCTTTTTCTGTAACCAGGAAGATCAACAATGTTACTTATGCCATTGATCTTCCTGCCAGCATGCGTGGTGTAAGATCTTTTCATGTGTCCCTGCTTAAGCCAGCAGTCCATGTGGGTGCCACTCCTCCTCCTCCTGTGATGGTAGACGACCAACCTGAGTACGAAGTAGCAGTGGCGTCCCTACCATAGGGCGGCAAGGGGCGCCCCGCACCGGGTGTCGGGCGCCCCAGGGGGTGTCATCAAGGCCTCCCACAGAGGACTGTGCACTGTGTGCAGGACAGGAGGGGAAGCAGCACGGAAAGGAGGGGTGGTGGGGAAAGCAGCGGGGAGGGGGGCCGGACCCCCCACCTCCCTCACCTGGGTCCCCTCCTTCTGGCACTTCTCCCTCCTAATTAGTAGCAGCGGGTAGCAGCGGGCAAGAGGACTTACTCACCTCCTTCCTGCATTCCAGGCGATGGCAAATAGCGTCATCGTCAAGTGACGCTGGTCTCCGCCTTCTCCACCGCTCACTGTGCTTCCTGATTGGCGGAAGCACAGTGAGCAACAGAGAAGTTGGAGACCAGCAACGCGTGAGGATGACGCTATGCGCCGCCGCCATCGCCAGGAGCAGGTGAGTGAGTCTTCTTCGCCGCTCCTGCCCGCTGCTACTTATTAGGAGGGGGAAGCGCCAGAAGGAGGGGACCCAGGTGAGGGAGGTGGGGGGTCCGGCCCCCCTCCTTCCAGGCTTTCCTCACACTGGGGGCAACTAAACTACCTATACTGGGGGCAACTACACTAGCTATACTGGGGGCAATTATACTAGCTATTCTGGGGGCAATTATACTAGCTATTCTGGGGGCAACTGTACTGGCTATACTGGGGGCAACTGTACTAGCTATTCTGGGGGCAACTGTACTAGCTATTCTGGGGGCAACTGTACTAGCTATACTGGGGCAACTAAACTAGCTATACTGGGGGCAGCTATACTGGGGGCAGCTATACTAGCTATACTGGGGGCAGCTATACTAGCTATACTGGGGGCAACTAAACTAGCTATACTGGGGGCAACTAAACTAGCTATACTGGGGGCAACTAAACTAGCTATACTGGGGGCAGCTATACTGGGGGCAGCTATACTAGCTATACTGGGGGCAGCTATACTAGCTATACTGGGGGCAGCTATACTAGCTATACTGGGGGCAGCTATACTGGGGGCAGCTATACTAGCTATACTGGGGGCAGCTATACTAGCTATACTGGGGGCAGCTATACTAGCTATACTGTGGGCAACTAAACTAGCTATACTGGCGGCAGCTATACTAGCTATACTGGGGGCAAATATACTAGCTATACTGGGGGCAACTAAACTAGCTATACTGGGGGCAACTAGTTTCACTGGGGGCAACTATACTAGCTCCACTGGGGGCAGCTATACTGGGGGCAACTGTACTAGCTAATACTTTAAAATACAGTTAGCTCCGCCCTCATCTGGTCATGACCACGCCCATTTTTTTGCCGCGAAGCACGCCGCAGGTTGTGGCCACGTCCATTTTTTTAGGGGGGGGGGGGGGGGTGTCTTTTAATACCTAGCACCGGGTGCCAAATGCCCTAGGTACGCCACTGCGAAGTAGAAAAGATTTTAGACTCACGTGTAGTGCAGAACTCGGTACAGTATCTAGTGCACTGGAAGGGGTATGGTATTGAGGAGAGAACATGGGTACCTGAGTGTCGCATGCATGCGGGCAAATTAAGAAGGGAATTCCACGCTCTATATCCTGAGAAACCGGGTAGGAGCTGTCCGGAGTCCACTCCTCAGTGGGGGGGTACTGTGAGAAAACGCGGAAAAGCCGCCGCAAGTACTCAGAGTAAGGCGGCTGATTCCGCGTTCAACATGGCAGCTTGCGCGCAGAGACCTGCATTCACTGGCTTGACGGAGCGCGGAGAAACCGCCGCATGCCCAGAGAACAGCACTTGTTGCTTTCTCCACTTTGAAAGAACTGTTTTGCTCTGCACTCATTTTGAGACACGTAGACACCTCTTATCCATTTATTGTAGAGGTTGACGCCTCTGAAGTCGGGGTAGGGGCTGTGCTGTCTCAACGCTCTGGGCTGCAGGGAAGATTACACCCGTGTGCCTATTTCTCTCGGAGGTTTTCACCAGCAGAGAAAAACTACGATATAGGCAACAGGGAGCTCCTAGCCATTAAGTTGGCCTTTGAAGAATGGCGTCATTGGCTAGAAGGAGCAGAACATACGATTACAGTCTACACTGATCACAAAAATTTGGAATACATTGAGGGGGCTAAAAGATTAAGCCCCCGTCAGGCTCGGTGGTCACTGTTTTTCTCGAGATTTAGATTTGTAATTACGTACACTCCGGGTAGTAAAAACATTAAGGCGGATGCCTTGTCCAGATGTTTTGAGCCGGAGACAGCACAGCCCTCAGACCCAGAGACCATTGTCCCACAGAAAGTAGTGCTGGGAGCCACAGAGACTTGGAAAGACTGGACGGAGACTTTAAGTCCCTTCCAGCAGGATGTCCCTGAGGGAAAGCCTGAAGGGGTTATGTTTGTACCACTGCCATTTCGTCTCCAGATTTTGCAGATGTTCCACTCGCACAAGAATGCTGGGCATCCGGGGACCTCCAGAACACAAGACTTGGTTGCTAGGTGTGCTTGGTGGCCTTCTCTGGCAACAGACTGCAAGGAGTATGTTAGAGAGTGTGCAGTGTGTGCTAAAAGCAAACCCTCCCGTCTGGCACCTGTGGGAACGTTACAGCCTTTGCCCACCCCGAGTGAACCGTGGACCCATATGTCCATGGATTTTGTGGGTGAGCTTCCGAGGTCTGAAGGCATGTCGGTCATTTGGGTGGTAGTCGACCGTTTCAGTAAAATGGCCCATTTTGTGCCCTTGAAAGGACTCCCCTCGGCCCAGGAGTTGGCCGATCTTTTCATCATCCACGTTTTCCGACTACATGGCATTCCGGAAAACATAGTGTCAGATCGGGGAGTCCAATTTGTTTCTAGATTTTGGAGGACATTTTGTCATCAAATGGGCATGGAACTGTCATTTTCGTTGGGCTACCACCCACAGACCAATGGTCAGACGGAGAGGGTTAATCAGTCTTTGGAACAGTTTTTAAGGTGTTATGTTGCGGATGCGCAAAATGATTGGGTCAAGTTCTTGCCATATGCAGAATTTGCGCACAATAATTTGAAAAGCTCTTCCTCTGGATTTTCTCCGTTTCAGGTGGTAACCGGAAAGTTGCCTAAGTTCTCCCCATTACCAGTAGCTTCCACTCCGTTTCCAGCTCTGGAGGCTTGGCAAAAATCATTTAAAGCCATTTGGGGAATCGTGAAAAATAATTTGGAGAAGGCTTTTCAAAGTCAGAAAGGTCAAGCTGACAAGAAACGATCCTTGGAGTGGAAGTTCTGAACAGGAGACCTGGTCTGGGTGTCCACACATCATTTGACCCTGAAACAACCCTCGCCCAAGTTAGGTCCCAGGTTTGTGGGCCCTTTTTCTGTAACCAGGAAGATCAACAATGTTACTTATGCCATTGATCTTCCTGCCAGCATGCGTGGTGTAAGATCTTTTCATGTGTCCCTGCTTAAGCCAGCAGTCCATGTGGGTGCCACTCCTCCTCCTCCTGTGATGGTAGACGACCAACCTGAGTACGAAGTAGCAGTGGCGTCCCTACCATAGGGCGGCAAGGGGCGCCCCGCACCGGGTGTCGGGCGCCCCAGGGGGTGTCATCAAGGCCTCCCACAGAGGACTGTGCACTGTGTGCAGGACAGGAGGGGAAGCAGCACGGAAAGGAGGGGTGGTGGGGAAAGCAGCGGGGAGGGGGGCCGGACCCCCCACCTCCCTCACCTGGGTCCCCTCCTTCTGGCACTTCTCCCTCCTAATTAGTAGCAGCGGGTAGCAGCGGGCAAGAGGACTTACTCACCTCCTTCCTGCGTTCCAGGCGATGGCAAATAGCGTCATCGTCAAGTGACGCTGGTCTCCGCCTTCTCCACCGCTCACTGTGCTTCCTGATTGGCGGAAGCACAGTGAGCAACAGAGAAGTTGGAGACCAGCAACGCGTGAGGATGACGCTATGCGCCGCCGCCATCGCCAGGAGCAGGTGAGTGAGTCTTCTTCGCCGCTCCTGCCCGCTGCTACTTATTAGGAGGGGGAAGCGCCAGAAGGAGGGGACCCAGGTGAGGGAGGTGGGGGGTCTGGCCCCCCTCCTTCCAGGCTTTCCTCACACTGGGGGCAACTACACTAGCTATACTGGGGGCAATTATACTAGCTATTCTGGGGGCAACTGTACTGGCTATACTGGGGGCAACTGTACTAGCTATTCTGGGGGCAACTGTACTAGCTATTCTGGGGGCAACTGTACTAGCTATTCTGGGGGCAACTGTACTAGCTATACTGGGGCAACTAAACTAGCTATACTGGGGGCAGCTATACTGGGGGCAGCTATACTAGCTATACTGGGGGCAGCTATACTAGCTATACTGGGGGCAACTAAACTAGCTATACTGGGGGCAACTAAACTAGCTATACTGGGGGCAACTAAACTAGCTATACTGGGGGCAGCTATACTGGGGGCAGCTATACTAGCTATACTGGGGGCAGCTATACTAGCTATACTGGGGGCAGCTATACTAGCTATACTGGGGGCAGCTATACTGGGGGCAGCTATACTGGGGGCAGCTATACTAGCTATACTGGGGGCAGCTATACTAGCTATACTGTGGGCAACTAAACTAGCTATACTGGTGGCAGCTATACTAGCTATACTGGGGGCAAATATACTAGCTATACTGGGGGCAACTAAACTAGCTATACTGGGGGCAACTAGTTTCACTGGGGGCAACTATACTAGCTCCACTGGGGGCAGCTATACTGGGGGCAACTGTACTAGCTAATACTTTAAAATACAGTTAGCTCCGCCCTCATCTGGTCATGACCACGCCCATTTTTTTGGCCGCGAAGCACGCCGCAGGTTGTGGCCACGTCCATTTTTTTAGGGGGGGGGGGGGGTGTCTTTTAATACCTAGCACCGGGTGCCAAATGCCCTAGGTACGCCACTGCGAAGTAGAAAAGATTTTAGACTCACGTGTAGTGCAGAACTCGGTACAGTATCTAGTGCACTGGAAGGGGTATGGTATTGAGGAGAGAACATGGGTACCTGAGTGTCACATGCATGCGGACAAATTAAGAAGGGAATTCCACGCTCTATATCCTGAGAAACCGGGTAGGAGCTGTCCGGAGTCCACTCCTCAGTGGGGGGGTACTGTGAGAAAACGCGGAATAGCCGCCGCAAGTACTCAGAGTAAGGCGGCTGATTCCGCGTTCAACATGGCAGCTTGCGCGCAGAGACCTGCATTCACTGGCTTGACGGAGCGCGGAGAAACCGCCGCATGCCCAGAGAACAGGGCGGCGGATTCCGCGTCCGACGCGGCGGTTTGCACGCATAGGCCTACTTCTGTCAGTACTGCTGAACGTGGAGAAAATGCCGCACACGCGGACAGCGGTGCGGCGGATTCCGCATCCAAAACAGCAGAGGCATTACAACACAAGTCTGGTGTGGCTGGGACTGATAGTCCACACAGGTTCAGAAGGACGCGCGCGCGGAGAGGCAGAGCATTTATGACAGCCAGAAGGGTGTCAGCTGACCAGCTGACTCACGTTCTGTCCTTCCCACTCCCGGCCTGACTCCTCCCTGCGGAGAGTTCAGACTAACGGAAGGAACTTGCTGCGGAGCAGTACTCCTTATTGCTCTAGCACCTGATCTTCAGGTGCGGTCCTCAAAGCATTACTGTTGCACCAAAACACTCTCATCACTCAGGTGTCCAGAGGTTAGAGATATATCTGATTATCGGTGATACTGCAGATCATCAATAATCGGGTATCTATCTGCATTCTCGGTGATACTGCAGATCACCGGTAATCAGATCTTCTCTGTGTTACACCGATCGTTACACTTTTTTAGACATTCACCCTATGGCCACCTTACCAATACTCACCTGTCAGTATGAACACTGCCAATGCATACCAGTACCCAGATAACTTGCATTATGACTGGCCTATTTGTTGCCCCCTTGCTAGGTCTTTTTTGTTTTACATGACATCAAAAGATATGACACACTATACCATGACACTTCTATCAGCTGAACCTCCTTTAATGCTTTGTTTTGATAATGGTATGATCCATGTGCAGGATCAGTACATGAAGTAAAGCCGTGATATTTTATCAATGGACTCACTTCCCCAACTGCCTTACCCATTCCTTAAAACTATCTTTACCTCCTTTTCTCTGCCAAACACTAACCTTAAAACCTGTGCTAACATGAATTAGAAGGGGGATATCTTATTTGTTTTAGAATTGCCAGTTGCCTGGATACCATACAGATTACCCTTTGTAGTTTGTGAGCTACTATGAGCTCTCACTCCATGGTGGTCGCAAACATCATGGCCATCATGCCTGTGCATAGTTGGTGTGTACAGGCACATGTCTTGGGTTGTGTTTTTTTGAAGCATGTGTATGCTAGCTGTTGTGCTAAGTGCATACACTGGCGAACACACTATGCATGTGCTGTGTTTGCTTTGTGCATGTGGATGCAAATCAGATGCCCTGGATTACCTCTAGGCATATTTTGATCTGTCACCCTGCATCCCAGTGATGTGATCTCAAAGCAGCTCCTGTTAGCCCTTAGAGTTCTCCTTGACACTTATTGTGTTAACCTGGATAGACTGACCTTGCATCGTCTAAACCTCATCCATTCCTAGGTAACCACCTGCTTGGACATCAGCCTGGACTTTGACCAATCCTTGCCAACCTGTTTAGACTTCATCCTGAAACAATACCAATTTTGCCTAGACCTCAACCTGTATGTCAACGAATCCTTGTGAACTGCCTGTCTAGACTCCATCCTGAACCTCAGCCAATAATTGCCACCTAGGTGCCCTAACCTGATTGGTAGTCATTTCCCTAGAGTCTTAGATTTAACCTGAATCTTGGCAAATCCTTGTCAATTACCTGCCTTGACCTCAGCCAATCCTTGTCAGCTGCCTGTCTTGACCTCAGCCTGGACCTCAGCCAATCCTTGTCAGTAGCCTGCCTTGATCTCATCTGGAATCTCAACCTTTCTCATCAATCAATATCATCCTCCACGCTGTAACCTACTTATCCTGCCTTGTGTCTGATGAAGTGATCTTGAGGGCCCACAGACTGTTGGTTACTAACAGCAAAGTATTCCAGTGGCAACTGGGATGACTGACTCCTTATTACTTACATGACACTGTGATGCTTCATGTCATCTCAAGCTCATACCTGAGCAGAGAGCCAAATACTTTCAAGTTCTGGGCTGCCAACCATCAATCACATGTAAGATTTTTATATCACCGGTGTATATATATATGTATATATCTCCAGTCACAGACAGGACAGTGGACTGGACAAGGTTGAAATCTAATAGACTGTTATTGGATTTTGTTTACATTGTAGCCTGAAATGGTGATTCTACATAAGCTATCATGAGTTCTGCCTGACAGCACTTGTTGCCTTTTCTCCGTCCTTCAACCGCTTCAAATAGGCCCTCAAAATGCACCTCTTTAAGACCACCTATCCCACCGCATCAATTCTTCAGCCCCTACCTAATGTGTCCCTAATTCCCTACCCTCTCCCTTTAGATTGCAAGCCTCTGGCAAAGTCCTTCCCCCTAGTGTAGGTAACTTGATCATGCACCACCATCATCTGGTACCCTTCCCACCGACTGACTTGGATTTGAATTATTTGATCTCTGAAGGTTTAATCCCGCTGCATGATCTCATTTCTTGTATCTTATACCTGGCTCCTTGTTGTCTGTTACCTCCATTTATTTGTCTCTATTGTTCAGTGCTGCATAATAAGTTGGCGCTAAAATACAATAAATAATAGTAATACATTTGCTCCCTTTGAAAAACGCAGGTTAGATAGATGCAGAGCAAAGGCAATCCTAGGCAGTTGCTTAGGGCCTGTTGGATGCTAGCCCCCACTGTAAAAAGCCAGGTGGCCATCAATGGTGAGAAAAAAACGCTATCTTGCCTAGGGCCCCATTTTATCTTAATCCATTTCTGGATGGATGCACCACTAGCTTCTCCTCTCAGGGTTCTCTCTTTTCCTGCCTCTGTCTGCTGTGCCTCTGGGAAGTCCTTTGAAGTCACTTGCAGAAACCCATCAAGCAGCTTGGACGGGGAAAGAATAGAAAACTTCCACATAGAACATTTCTAAACTTGTGCATTTGTTACTTTGGGGCCCCTTCTAAGCCGCAAAGGTAACATTTAGATCTCTTTACTTTTTTAAATCTCGGATATTCTCCATTTTCTTTATGCAGTAGGAGAGACATGCAAAGGTAGAAATATCTCAGAAACTGCCTCTTACCTTGATAGTGGGAAGCTTGTGGTTAGCCCAGAGGCTTCCCATTTCTTCTTATAACCCCTATCCTAGTGAAGGGTCCTAATAAACTAATTTGATTGGAGCCCCTTGAATAACCTTCTTCTGGCCATGGTCCTTGGCTTGGATGATGTGAGTCAGGTCCATGCATGCTCAGTAGAAGGAAGGCACTCATGCATTTCCTCCTTGCATGAGCGATTTCATTCTACTGCCCACGCAAGGACCTAACTTGAGCATACCCAGTTAAGATGTGCTCATCCATGGCCAGGAGCACAGCCTGAAGAAGCTTTATGATGGGCTCCAGTTTAATACCTTTGGGAGGAGTCTTTTGCAGGAATTCTGGGTTGTTAGGAGATATGGAAAGTCTCTGGTAAGTATATCATTTTTAAATCTGTTTCAGGGGTACTTTAACGTGAGCATCCCCAGAATAATTATTTTGTGGTATAAGGATAGTGTATTTATTGGTTGACAATTTCACGGCTTACAAGATAATCAGCCACTTAGACAAAGCTGAAGAATAAAAGCTTACCCCATAGATGGATTATCTTTCCGGTCTAGGTTTGGTGAGTAATACACAGCTGGTCGAAAGTTTGACTGGTATCCTGTACTCCGGTGTGTGAGAGCCACAGAATGGGCAACATTGCCGAGGACGAGCTCAGGACGACCTGCATGAGATCACTGAACAATTATACTATAATTATACTGTTATGTAGCGTGCCAAGCAGAAATAGTATAATTCCTAATTCACTTAACCTCAGGTTAATAGTGTGTCTCCAACACGGCAGCAGCACAAGGAAAGGAGGCGGGGCCTTGCCTCCTCTCCACATGCTGCTGCTCTGCTGTAGGCAACCTATTGATCTGAGGAAGTGAGATAAATGCCCATGAAATGCATTGTCCTGTGATGTACTATTTTTTGAAAACCCATTTCGACTACTGTCCTCCATGCCTTTTTGTTTTAAATTATTTTATTCATTTTTAGGCGCCTCCTACACTCTTGTGTTGTTGCCCCTCTTCAAGGGCTTAGACCTTTGAGGTCTCTAATCCTTTCAGTGAGAGAAACCAGCAGGTGGACTATATCTACATACCAGAGTGGGGACATGCTGTCAGTGGTTGTTGCATGGTTTTAACATTATTTAAACCTACTACACTATATTGGGCTCTTGATCTCCTATGTTTGTACTTCCCAAGGTTTCTCTGGACCTGACGGCCACTTCTAATTGACAGAACCATTTTTCTTAAAGGAAACTTGAAGTGAAAGCAATATGGTGGCAGTGGTGGGGGTGTTGCCACTGATATTTGTTTATTGAAAATTGCTGGAGGCCGGCTTAAGACTGTGGATTGGCGGCAGCGGTCCGGAGCGGCCCTGGGCCAAAAACAGGCCTTCGGGGATTAGCGCATTAGAATGCGCTAGATTTTTTAAATACACATGCGTTGCCATAGCTTTACATGACTTCCGGTCCGACACAGGTCGCAGAATGGCAGCGTAGGTATGGGCACGCGTTAGATAGGGAACTTCCGGTGCCGCGCACCGCAACATGCGAAGTATGAACTACACTATAGACTTACATTAGGCTGCAGTGGGGTGCGGTACATTTACCGCATTGCCCCAGTATGAAAGGGGCCGGATTGTCATGCTGACCTTTAGACTTCATCAGAGTCACACGCCACCATTAGGCATGAAGTCAGTGGGGTCAGAGTTCCTGATTTGCATATTCATTTTGGGTCAGTGATTCAAGAAGTGTTAAAAGATCAGCACCGTAGTCTGGGAAAAATACACTACAGTTTATTGCTAAAATTGGGATGTCCTTCCAAATCATTGAATTCATGTGTTGAAACCACTTCCATGGCCACAGGTGCATAAAATCTAGCACCTAGGCATGCAGACTACATCTACAAACATTTGTAAAAGAATGGGCCGCTCTTAGGAACTCAGTGAGAGGAAGCCTAGTTCTGTGATTAAATACCACCTGGGCAAAAGTCCATTTGTAAAATGTACTCACTACTAAATATTTCATAGTTAACTGTTAGCGACCTTATAACGTAATAGAAGCTAATGGGAACAGCAGCAACAACAGCAGAAGCAGCCATGAAGTGGTAGGTCACATAAAAGCACAGTCAATAGCTACAGACCCCCAACATTTCTATGACCTTCAGATTAGCCATAGCCAAGCTGCGGCTGCTGCAATCAAGCCGAGATCACCAAAGCGTTGGCTGCAGTGTAAAACATGCCGCCACTGGACACTAGAGCAGTGTAGATACATTCTCTGGAGTGACAAATCATGCTACTCTGTCTGCCAATCTGATAGATGGTTCTGGGTTTGACTGTTGCCAGAAGAACGGTACTTGCCTGACTGCATTGCGGGCGCAAGAGTAAAGTTTGGTGAAGGGGGGATTAGACCATAGGGTTATATTTCAAGGGTGTGCTTGGCCCCTTAGTTCCAGCTACACCACAGTCAGGGCCAGATTATCCTCTCTAGGTGATGTGTATATATCGGCACCCAGCCTATTCAGTATCTGTCTCACCCTCTCTGTGTCACTCCTCTCCATGTAGTTGTTTTTCCATCCATGTCATTTTCCCCCATGTGGCTGTCTCTCATTATAACTATGTACTATAAATACATAATAATATATGGTAGGACATTAGACTATGGCAGGGATTAGACTTTACGCTCCTGTGAGGACGGTCAGTAACATGCCTGCACTCTGTAAAAAGCATTGTGGAAGATATCAGTGCCGTATTTAGATATAGAATAAAAATAATAATAATGGTATAGAAGTTTTTTTTTACCATTTAAATTTGTCTTTTTGTCTTTTTCTTAGGAACATTTGCAGGACTGGTTCAAATGGGGCCCCTGGGCAAAGAAAGCTCCGGGGCCCCCTGACCCTTCCCCAACCATAGCAAAGGTAACCCCAACCTTACCCCAACCCGCCCTTCACACCACATTCATCCCCTAAGTGCTGCTAAGGACCCCCCCCCGCTGATGGAAAGGTGACCCCAGTGCCCCTACTTGATCAGCATTGCCACTCACCTGTCCTGTCACGCTGATCCTCTGCCTGATTATCTTTATCCAGCTGTCTGCCTCTTCTTAGTGACCAGGCGCATATTATTGCATAATAGCATGCAACGGGCCATAGAGAAGAGGCAGGCAGTGGGGATGAAGGCAGGGAGCACAGACGGAGCAGCACTCTGGGACAGGTGAATTGCAATGCTGATCATGCAGGGCCCGGGGAGCACAGCAGAGTTGAGGGGAACGATTGGGGAGGGGGCCATCAGCAATTGCCCCCTTTTTTCCCCAATGGGAGTGCCAGCCCTGATCATGTGTGACACTGCTGCATGAGGAGTAGTAATAATTGCTTGTGGCCCAGTTATGTTGAGACATAACGAATGGGTAAAAAACATATGCTACATTAATACAGTGCCTACAGAATGCAACCTAGGTTCATGTAATTTTATGGTATTGACAATTTTTGGATCCAACCATGATCTGCTGTGACCACGCCCACTTACATGGGGTCTCTACATTTATTTTGCACAGGGGCCCGCTCTTGGCTTTTCCCACCTCTGGGATCTGTTTATGCATGCTTGTTTACAGTGACCTCGCTGTCTCCGTTGCGGTGAGCAGAACGCAGGATTGTGCGGTGCACAATAATTATGGACACGGGACAAAAGTTGGACAAACCATAATAGCAATGCTATATATGACATGGAAACAGGAAAACAGCCGTTGTACAGCTATATATAACACAGCAATGGACACAATTAAAGAGGATCTGTAATTAAAAAAAAAATCCCTCTGGTGGATACTTACCTCGGGAGGGGGAAGCCTCTGGATCCTAACGAGGCTTCCCCCGTCCTCCCCTGTCCCTCGCAGTGCGGCAAGGTAAATATTTACCTACTGCAATCCTGCGCAGATGCACTAGCCGATCTTCCTTCAGGTTAAGGCGGAAATAGCCGAACCCGATCATATCCGCTCCACTGCGCAGGCGTGAGTCCTTTTGCGCCTGCGCAATAGCGCGGATACGCCCGGGCTTGGCATTTTTCACCTAGCCCGAGCGAAGAGCCGCTACTGCGCATGCGCTGGATCCCGGAGAGGTAAATAAATCCTCTCTTGTCAGGCTTGTTGGGGGAGGATCCTGGGGAGCCAGCGCTGGATTGCCTGCAGCTGCAGGGGATGGGGAAGCCTCATTGGGACCCTGTGGCTTCCCCCTCCTGAGGTAAGTATCCACCAGAGTGTTTTTTTTAAGTGCAGAGTCATTTGTAGACACTATGAAAGAGTGGTGCATAACATGCATCCACTATCACCATGAATTGCGCAAGACCATGTTATAAAGTGGACCTGGCCGTAAAGCTGTATTCCCACATTATTATTATTTAGTATTTATATAGCGCCGACATCTTCCACAGTGCTGTACAGAGTATTTTGTCTTGTCACTTACCTGTCCCTCAGAGGGGCTCACAATCCAATCCTTACCATAGTCATGTCTATGTGTGTATCGTGTAGTGCATGTATCATAGTCTAGGGACAGTTTTAGGGGGAAGCCAATTGTGTTTTTGGGATATGGGAGGAAACTGGAGTGTCTGGAGGAAACCCACAGGCATGGGAAGAACATACAACCTCCGTGCAGATAGTGCCCTGGCTGGGATGTGAACCAGGGACCCAGCGCTGCAAGGCGAGAGTGCTTACCACTACCCCACCATGCTGCCACACCTAGATTTGTGTTACTTAAAACCATTGTCCTGATCGACCCAGGCTAGTGGGAATATAGGGGTCCTATAATGTTATTGTTCTCCCCTTCACAAATGCAGCACAATGCAGTGTGCTGATCTGACAGCCATTGCAGATGGACGCCTCTCATTGATCGTTCTCTCTCCATGGAATAGTGTCTGTGCAACAATTACTCCTAAATTGATTATTACTAACGATCATTTCAGGTGACGTTTACTGGACGTGTGCCTTATCATTTCTCCTTGAATACAGTAAATCCGTAAATACAGTAAGAAGCCTTCTAACATAAATCAGTTTGTTGTCCTCATCCTTACTCCTTATTTGCTTCATATTTTCAGTCTTTTTCACACTCACCATATGTGCTGTTGTAATTGGTACAATAGAAGTTCAGAGGGTCACAGCTGCCTCCAGAACTGCCCCGAATCCTGGGAGACACAGAGCCAACAGGAAGACGTCCCATTGTAGAGACTGCACTGAGGGTTTTATGAACACAGAATACCTCTGTCAGAATGTGTAACTTGAGTAACCTGGCTACAATCACTATGGCAACACTAAACAATGTGAACAGTGCCCTATGCAGACAGAGTTCTAAACACAAGAGGTCAAATCCAACTTAAACTTCCCTGTCTCTAGTGCAGGCTTTGCTAACCTGTTGCGAGGCTCTAAATTTTGTGTTGCTTAACTCTTTGCTGATTATTTGATTTCAGAAGTATCCGGGTCATAGGTGGACATAGGCCAGTGTGGCTGTTTATTAAACCTATGTACTTTGTGAAGTGCTGCAGAAGATGGCAGCATTATATAAACAATAATAATAATAATAACAATGTAGAGACTATGGCTATGGTAAGGATTAAATAGTAAGTTCCTCTGACAATAGTCAGTAATATGATTATGTACTCTGTAAAAAGCACTATGGCACGTATTATATATACCCTGAGTGGTCAAAAAATTAGAGGCGCCCTCTAATAATGAGTTGGTCCATCTTTAGCTCAGATCACAGCTGATATTCTTCTTGGACTCAACAAGATGCTGATACTGTTGCTGGGGAATGTTGATCCATGCTGGCATAATAGCAGCTTTAAATTGTGTCAGATTGGATGGTGGCATTTTCAAGCTTTGAAGTGATCTTTCGACTTTGTCCCATATGCTCAATAGGATTGAGGGCAGGGGCGTAACAATAGACCCTGCAAAGGATGCCTCCGCAGGGGGGCCCAGAAGCCACAGGGGGCCGGTGGGGGGAAACATTTGAGAGACTGACAGCTAAGAGCAGGAGAGAAAAAAACGTATTCTGCTCTCACCATTGTTATATTGACTGCATGTGTCCACCACACAGATAAGGACTCATACACACTCTGGAATTTGTACACTGTCCCTGCTCCCTAGGGTTCGTAAAAAACATCTGTCTCTCACTGCTGCAAAGATCTGATGACTGCATGTACACCCTAACAAAGAACCGAGTCACATTTAAAAAAAAAAACTTATAGACTTTCCCTTATTCACTCTGAAAGGAATCCTAGATTCTTATCACACAGGCTAATGACCTTATGGCCTCTAATTACTTTTACAACACAGCAGAGTGGATATTGATGTCTTACTGTTGTTGCTTCATTGAGAGCTTGTTGTTTCACTGAGTCCAGGATCCTGTAATAAGAGTATCAATCAGTGACATTCTGTAACGATTGGTGTCAGCAACCAGAGAGAGAATCTGATCCTTGGCGATCCGCAGTATCCCCAAGAATACAGATATACCCGATTATTGAGGATCTGCGGAATCGTCAATAATCAGATATGTCTAACCTCTAGACACCGGAGAGAGTGTAAGTGTTTGGTGCAACAGTAACAACTCTGAGTAAAGACCACCAGAGGAGCTGGCGGCCTATACTCCTGAAGAATTCACCCCTGAGCGGTGGGTGATATTCCAGTAGCCTGTGGACCCCTGAGCGAGGGCATAAGGCTGGGTTGCAGGAAGCCCTGCTGCTAATATGTAAGGTTTTGCCCTGAACTGGGCTAACGTAACACAGTAATAACACAATCCTAGTCTGGGGTGTGAGGTCCGTATTCACAACACCCTGGAACTAGTCTGGAGCATAACATAAATGATAATACAATTCCCTAGTCTTGGGTGTGAGTTCCGTGATCATCAACACCCTGGAACTAGTCTGGAGTATAACATAAATGATAATACAGTTCCCTAGTCTTGGATGTGAGGGCCTTGATCTCAACACCCTGGAACTATGCTAGAGAACACACAGAAGATACACAGTATTCCTAATCTGGGGTGTGAGGGCCTTGATCTCAACCCCCTGGAACTGGTCTAACAAATAATAACAATTTAATTAGTACTTTAAGCTATCAAGAATCTGACTCAGTGTGGATTCCCAGCTCCAGCCGGTTCTGGCACACTGTCGGATCTAGCTAAGGTCTGAGTGCCTTCACGCAAGTGTTAGCAATGGCAGACAACCAGCAACTGACAAGCAGCAGAATATATAGTTGCTGGACTCTGCCGCCCCGCCCGAGCCATTCAGCCAATCATGAGTCCTGCAGGAATCAGCTGATCTTCCTGATCAGCTGACACTTCCCCTGCTGGTATAAAGGTCCTGAGTTCAGGCCCGCGCGCGCGTAGCTCTCCATTTGCCTGTGTGCACTAACAGACCCAGCCACACCAAGCGCATGCTGCTGCATGCAAACCGCCGCGTTGGACGCGCAAACAGCCGCTTTGCTGTCAGGACATGCGGCGGCTTTTCCGCATTCCACCATACTACCAGACGCGTGTCTATGCGTGCAAACCGCCTCTTTGGACGCAGAATCAGCCGCCTTGCTCTTGGCACATGCGGCGGCTTTTCCGCGTTTTCTCACACATTCTGAATGTTTTGCCAAAGTTACAGAGAATACTACATCTTATGTTCAGCATGTCATTGTTGTTCCTCCATATAGCATGTGCTCTCATGTAGTAAAATATTACGGCTGTGTGTGTATGCTTTTAGGACCATTGTAGTCCCTTACACACTCCAATGAGTTCTGGGTCACCATGAGCTTGCTGGTTAGTCTGTACCTCTCGGTGTTACAAGCCCTACTGCATAGAGCCAAATTAATCCATGCCAGGCACTGATGAGGATCAAACAATCCGAAACAGTCTGTATGCATGTTGGATTATTATGGCTCTGTACAAATTAACAAGCTGACACATCATTGCATTCCAGCGGTTCTGGAGGTGTGTTTAGCTGCTAAGGGTACAATGGTTAACTTGCATATATTCAGCAGTGATGCACTGGGAGACATCTCGGAGCTCACTCCAACCTGAATTATCGCAAATTCTTTCTGTTTTAAGAAAGCAAACTTTTGTTTTTCTATGTATGTACTGGAAGCAGAGCTGCAACCAGGGACTTGTCAGCTGCAAGGGGCTGGAGGAAGCCCCGGGTAAGTAGATCTGGGGGTAGTCTAGTTACGGCATTGGACAGAGCTGGCCAGTAAAGCAGGTTAAACGCTGATTGATGTTCCTTAAACCAATTTAAGACCGATCAAGCACAGTGGCAAGGGCAACAGGTGTCTTTTCCTATTTTTCTGCAATACCAAAGGCACTGGAATGGAACCACCGCCAGGTCCCATAGCTTACGCGACACCTCCTGCGGTGCCAAAATGACCGCCATGGAACCACCGCCAGGTCCCATAGCTTAGGTGACACCTCCTGCAGTGCCAAAACGACTGCCATGGGACCACCGCCAGGTCCCATAGCTTACGCGACACCTCCTGCAGCGCCAAAATGACCGCCATTGAACCACCGCCAGGTCCCATAGCTTACGTGACACCTCCTGCGGCACCAAAATGACCGCCATGGAACCACCGCCAGGTCCCATAGCTTACGCGACACCTCCTGCGGCGCCAAAATGACCGCCATGGGACCACCGCTAGGTCCCATGGCTTAAAGTGAACCTTAACCTCCTTGCCGGTCTAATTCCCGCCGGCAAGGAGGCAGTGCAGCACTTTTATTTTATTTTTTTTTCAAATCATGTAGCGAGCCCAGGGCTCGCTACATGATAGCCGCTGAGCGGCGGCATCCCCCCACCCACTCCAATCGCCTCCGGTGATCAGAGTAAGCAGGAAATCCCGTTCAGAACGGGATTTTCTGCAGGGCTTCCCCGGTCGCCATGGCGACGGGGCGGGATGACGTCGCCGACGTCATGGACGTCATATGGAATCCCGATCCACCCTTCAGCGCTGCCTGGCACTGATTGGCCAGGCTGCGCAGGGGTCTGGGAGGGGAAGGCGGCTCGGCGGGTGGGTAGCGGCGAATCGGCGGGTAGCGGCGGCGATCGCGTATTACACGCAACTAGCAGAGTGCTAGCTGCGTGTAGGAAAAAAAAATATGCAAATCGGCCCAGCGGGGCCTGAGAAATCCTCCTGCGCAGGTTACCCCGAGCTGAGGTCTGAGAACTGAGCTCGGGATAACCGGCACGGAGGTTAAAGGGGCACTACAGCGAAAAACTGTAAAATTTAAAATATGTGCAAACATATACAAATAAGAAGTACATTTTTTCCAGAGTAAAATGAGCCATAAATTACTTTTCTCCTATGTTGCTGTCACTTACAGTAGGCAGTACAAATCTGACAGAAGTGACAGGTTTTGGACTAGTCCATCTCTTTATTTATATCTTATTTGTATATGGTTGCACATATTTTAAATTCTCCAATTTTTCGCTGTAGAGCCTCTTTAAGTCAGAAAAAAAAATGAGTTTTACTCACCTGGGGCTTCTACAAGCCCCCTGCAGCAGTCCTGTGCCCTCGCAGCCACTCACTAATCCCCTGGTCCTCCGCTGCCAGCTAGTTTAATTTTTGCCGACAGGCCCAACAGGACTGGCCACGCGTAGCTTTCTCCGCATTCCCGACTGTAATTAGCGCTATTGCGGGCTGCAATGCGTACAAAATGCGTTCGTAATGCGGCAACGAGTATTTTTGTACGCGTTGCGGCCCACAACACCGCTAATTGCAGTCGGGAATGCGGAAAAAGCTACGTGCGGCCAGTCCTGTCGGGCCTGTCGGCAAAAATGAAACTAGTTGGCAGCGGGGGACCAGAGGATTAGTGAGTGGCTGCGAGGGCACAGGACTGCTGCAGAGGGCTGGTAGAAGCCCCAGGTGAGTAAAACTCATTTTTTTTTCTGACTTAAGGTTCACTTTAAAGCGACACCTCCTGTGGCACCAAAACGACCGCCATGGGACCACCGCCAGGTCCCATGGCTTAAGCGACACCTCCTGCGGTGCCAAAACGGCCGCCATGGGACCACCGCTAGGTCCAATGGCTTAAGTGACACCTCCTGTGGCGCCAAAATGACCGTCATGGGACCACCGCTAGGTCCCATGGCTTAACCTCTTGAGGGCTGCAGGGCTAAACCCCCCAAGCAGGAGATGCGCCCGCAGCCTGCGCGCGATCTCCTGCAAAACAGATCCCCAGGACTTTACGCCAATCGTCGTTAGGCGGTCCTGGGGCTGCCGCTGCGGCCACGCCCATCGGCGTGACATGGTCGGCAAGAGGTTAAGCGACACCTCCTGTGGCGCCAAAAGGACTGCCATGGGACCACCGCTAGGTCCCATGGCTTAAATGACTCCTGTGGCGCCAAAAGGACTGCCATGGGACCACCGCTAGGTCCAATGGCTTAAGTCAGGGGTCCCCAACCTTTTTGAGCCCGGGGACCACAATCCCGACCCAAATTTTCTCCGGGGCCCCCCCGGGAGGGAAGGGGGGGCGTGGCTAGTGTCGGCGGCAGCAGCCCCCCCTTTTTGCGCAGATTCCACAGTATAGCAAGTACAGTTAGACCAGTATAGCAAGTATAGTTACCCCAGTATAGCAAGTACAGTTAGCCCAGTATAGCAAGTACAGTTAGCCCAGTATAGCCAGTAGTTACCCCAGTATAGCAAGTATAGTCCAGTATAGCAAGTATAGTTAGCCCAGTATAGCAAGTACAGTTAGCCCAGTATAGCTAGTACAGTTACCACAGTATAGCAAGTACAGTCAGCCCAGTATAGCAAGTACAGTTAGCCTAGTATAGCAAGTATAGTTACCCCAGTATAGCTAGTACAGTTACCACAGTATAGCAAGTATAGTTAGCCCAGTATAGAAAGTATAGTTAGCCCAGTATAGCCAATAGTTACCCCAGTATAGCAAGTATAGTTAGCCCAGAATAGCAAGTATAGTTATCCCAGTATAGCCAGTAGTTAGCCCAGAATAGCAAGTATAGTTAGCCCAGTATAGCAAGTATAGTTAGCCCAGTATAGCCAGTAGTTACCCCAGTATAGCAAGTATAGTTAGCCCAGAATAGCAAGTATAGTTAGCCCAGTATAGCAAGTATAGTTAGCCCAGTATAGCCAGTAGCTACCCCAGTATAGCAAGTATAGTTAGCCCAGAATAGCAAGTATAGTTAGCCCAGTATAGCAAGCTTCCCGCGCGGCTGCTGTAAGGAAGGGTAGGATGCAGGTCAGCGGCTTCCTGTAGCGGTGATCACCATTACCATGGGAACGCTGCCCCGCCTCCTTCCCTCCTTACAGTAGTCGCACAGGAAGCGCTGCTGTAATATGAGATGCTTCAAAGAGGAGAGGGGCTATGGGGAATATAAGGAAGGAAGCGGCCGCCCGCTCTTAAGGCATCAGGAACAGCGGCCGCGGGGGGGAGAGGGAGAAAGGCCAGATCCGCCGCGGCCCCCCAGAAATCTGCCCATGGGCCACCAGGGGGCCGCGGCCCCCAGGTTGGGGACCTCTGGCTTAAGTGACACCTCCTGCGGCGCCAAAATGACCGCCATGGGACCACCACTAGGTCCCATGGCTTAAGTGACACCTCCTGCGGTGCCAAAACGACCGCCATGGGACCACCGCTAGGTCCCATGGCGGTCGTTTTGGCACTGCAGGAGGTGTCACTTAAGCCATGGGACCTAGTGGTGGTCCCATGGCGGTCATTTTGGCGCCGCAGGAGGTCCCATGGCTTAAGTGACACCTCCTGCGGTGCCAAAACGACCGCCATGGGACCACCGCTAGGTCCCATGGCTTAAGTGACACCTCCTGCGGTGCCAAAACGACCGCCATGGGACCACCGCTAGGTCCCATGGCTTAACCTCTTGAGGACTGCAGGGCTTAACCCCCCATGCAGGAGATGCGCGCGATCTCCTGCAAACAGAGCCCCAGGACTTTATGCCAATCGGCGTTAGGCGGTCCTGGGGCTGCCGCCGCGGCCACGCCCATCGGCGTGACGCGGTCGGCAAGAGGTGGCGCCAAAAGGACTGCCATGGGACCACCACTAGGCCCCATGGCTTAAGCGACACCTCCTGCTGCAAAAAAATAAAAAAAATGACCGGGGGAACAGCCACTAGGTCCCATTTAGCATAAACAAGGTTTCATTTGCGATTACTTTATTTTTTCCTCCGGAATGCCGAAATTTTCAAAATTCTGCGGAAATGTAATGGCGACGGAATTTACCGCTGGCGGAATTCCGCAATTCCGGCGGAACGGAATTTGCTCATTCCGATCATCCCTAGTTATCACGGTTTAGTGAATCAAGCCCTATGGCCTCAATTCACTAAGATCATGCTGGAGATAATAAGGCAAGAGAAAACTTACCTCCACATAAGAGAGAGTTATCTTATCTCTTCATTCCTTAAGTTACCTCCTCTGTAGTTAAGTTACCTCCTCTGTAGTTATTTTTTTCGTTTAACACAAATTTTTATTGATGAAATTCACATAGCTTAAACAACTGGATAAGAGATAGTGCATGATCAATGTATTTTAAACACATACAAATGCCTCTTATGAGAAACAAAAGGGAAAGCAATGTGAGTAGTAAAAGATTATGACATATTGGTATCATTCTAATAGTAATTATTTCTGCTCATATCGAAATGATATTTAAAGCTATGGAGACTTATAGTACTCTAGCTCAAGGGAGAGCAATATAGAAAAAAAAGAAAACTGAGTAAGAAGAGAAGAAAAAAAAAACAAAAGGGATAGAGAGATAGGTCTATTTATGTGGGTCTGTCCGTTTGTCTATTATCTGGTATTTTAAGACGTAGTTTCTTCAGGTCCTGGTTGATAGAGCAGATATCTATTATAATCATGGAGGGTTGTAGTTCAGGAAGTATGTTTCCCATGGATCCCATATTTTATCATGCTTGGATTCTGTGTCTCGCAGTATAGCTGTTAAAAGTTCCATCAGTTTAGTCCATCTAATTTTGGCCATAATTTCGGAAGTTGAAGGAATAGAGAGACTTCGCCAGTGTGAAGCCAGGGCGAGTCTGGTAGCCGTCAAAATATGGGTTATTAGTCTCATGGTGTGTTTTTTGGTTTTAGGAATGGGTTTACCTAGCAGCATATATATAGGATCCATGGGAATATGAGTACCCGTTACGTTTAGGATCAAGGTTTGAATTTCTATCCATAGAGGTTGAATGACAGGGCAGGCCCAGTAGATGTGTTCGAGTGTGCCTATATGTCCACAACCCCTCCAACAAGTATTAGGGAGTTCATGGTAGATCTTAGCCAATACTTCAGGGGTTCTGTACCATCTAAACAGTATCTTGTAAATGTTTTCTTTTATCTGTGTGCACATAGAAGTATGTTTGGCGTTTTCCCATATAGAGGACCAATCCTCCAAGCTTATGGGTCGGCCTAAGGCTTTTTCCCATCTTGTCATGTAAACATGTTTGGGTTTAATGGAACCAGATTTATCAAGTAACAGAGTGTATATTGATGAGATGAGGCCTTTTTGATGCCCTTTGTGATCACATAGACGTTCAAATGGGGTATATTCGAGTAGGGGACTTTTGCCTTTGGAGAGGGATCTTAGAAAATGATAGGTTTGATTATATTCCATATTGAGCTTAGCTGTGAGTTGTATTTTGCCTTCTAGTTTTTCTTTAGTCACAATATTTCCCGATAGTACATCTATCCAATTGCTGAAGTTAGTGTATTTAAGAGTATACCATCTAGCCATAAAGTCTTCTGCCATCCCAGGGATAAAGGCTGGATTTCCCAATATGGGATATAGTGGAGATATGGGGGATCTAAGATTGGCCGTTTTTGCAGTTGCCCGCCATATTTGTAAGGTAAATTTGATGGTAGGGAGTAGCTGGTCGGTAGGGATCTTAGGTGGAATCTGGGGCCAAATTAATGCTGGGAGGGACATTGGGAAGATGCTCATTGCTTCAATGAGACCCCATTTGGTATATACCTTGAGGTCGGACCATTCAGGGAGTTGCCTTAAATGAGCCGCCTGGTAGTACAGTTTTAGGTTGGGTAATCCTAGACCTCCTTGCTCCCGAGATGCCATTAGAATAGTGGAGTTAATTCTGGGATGGGAATTATTCCAAACAAATTTTAAAAAGGCACGTTGTAGTATTCTGAGTTGTGAGGGTGGTACTCTAACAGGGAGGGTCTCAAATAAATATAATAGCCGCGGTAATATGTTCATTTTGAGAGAATATATTCTGCCAATCCATGATATTTTAAAAGCAGTCCATTTGTGCAAATCTGAGAGTATAGACTGAATTAGAGATGGGAAATTTGCTTTATATAGGGTAGAATAAGAGTGGGTTAAGTTGATACCTAAGTATTTAATGGCCTGTGTCTTCCAATTATAATGGAAAGAGCTTTGTAAGATATCAAGTGAGTTTTGTGGGATCTTGATAGGGAGAGCTTCAGTTTTTTCTTGATTGAGTTTGAAGCCTGAGATGGACTCAAATTTCCTTAATATAGTATGTAGTATGGGGAGTGAGGTGAGAGGCTGAGTCAAAGTTAACAGGATGTCATCCGCAAAAAGCGAGATTTTATATTCTCTGGTTCCCTGTTTAACTCCTGTGATGTCCGGGTTCTGTCGTATTGCACACGCCAGTGGTTCGATACTAAGGGCGAATAATAAAGGGGAGAGGGGGCATCCCTGGCGTGTACCATTAAGAATGGGAAAAGGTATTGGGGATGCAAAGGGTAGTTTAACTGAGGTGGATGGGGAAGAATAGAGGAATCTTATTAAGGTTAGGAAAGGTCCGCTAAATCCCTGATGTTCCATAACTTTGAACAAGAATGACCAGGAAAGCCTATCAAAGGCCTTCTCTGCGTCCAAACCCAGGAGCAGAGAGGGCCGGTTGGACCTGTTCATTAGTTCTATCAGATTGATTGCTTTCCTCGTATTATCACCTGCTTGACGGCCCATTATAAAGCCCACTTGGTCATTGTTGATCACAGTTGTGAGGATCGGGTTCAGGCGATTAGCTAAAGTTTTTGTAATAATTTTAAGGTCAGCATTCAAGAGGGATATTGGACGGTAGCTTTGTGGGAGTTGTGGATCTTTCCCTTCTTTAGGGATCATAGTGATTAGGGAGTTTAAGAATGACTGAGGAACAGTTTGTCCATCCATAAGTGTGTTGGCTAATATGGTCAAATAGGGAGCAAGGATGTGTTTAAACTTTTTGTAGTAGGAGTATGTTAAGCCGTCAGGGCCAGGAGCTTTAGAGGAGGGTAGGAATTTAATTATTTCTGAAATTTCCTCTGTTGTAATAGGGGAGTTTAAGAGCCGGATATTATTTTCCGTTAATTTTGGTAGGGACAGTTGGCTTAGGAATTCATCAATTTTAAGTAAATGCGCAGAATGGTTGGGCGGTTGGGGGAGATTATAAAGTTGCTGATAATATTCTGTGAAGATTTGAGCAATCTTTTGAGGGTGAAAATGTGTAATTCCCTGAGGGTCTTTTACTGAGTGAATGAGTGGTTGGGATGATTTCGGGTTGAGTTTCCTAGCAAGAATGGTGTGGGGCTTATTGCCTCGTTCAAAAAAAAGTTGTCTGGTCCATCTCAGGCTTTTTTCTAACTGTGCGGATTGGAGAGTTTGAATTTCATATTTTACAGTTTGTAAGGCAGTGTAATGTGTTTGGGAGGGGTCGGCCCTATAGAGGTTTTGTGCCTGTTTGAGTTTTGAATGAAGATTTAGGAGTTTAGATGACATTGTTTTTTTACGCTTAGTAGCTTCTGAGATGAATAACCCTCTAATAAAAGCCTTGTGTGCTTCCCAGAGTGTCCCTACAGAGGAGACCGAACCATCATTTGTATCAAAGTATGCTTGCAGCTCCTTTGTAAATTTGGATAAGAGCTCTTTGTCTTGTAATAGGGTTTCGTTTAGTCTCCAGAAATTCGGCTTGTGACTATAGGAATATAAATCAATCTCTATGACAACTGCTTGGTGATCTGACCATGCAATGGGTTGTATTTCAGCCTCTCTCAGCAGGGGCAATATGGTAGCTGTTGAAAACAGGTAGTCCAGTCTGGAATGAGATGCATGAGGTGGAGAGAAAAAGGTGAATTCTATAGAGGTGGGATTGGAGATCCGCCATAAATCTAAAAGTCTATATTGTCTCAAAAGTGTTCTAAATTTGCGGGAGTTACGGCTATGTAAGGGTATGGTAGTTTTATGGGGAGGGATATGTCGGTCTTTTATATCCGAGAAGGCTAAATTAAAATCCCCTCCTATCAGCAAAGTGCCCTGAGTTACTTTAAATAGTTTCCTAAAGAAAGTTGTTAGGAATGATATTTGATCCTGGTTAGGGACATAAACGTTAGCTAGAGTAATGGGTTTTCCTAGCAAGGTGCCTGATAGAATTAAATAGTGGCCTTTAGGATCAGGGGTGATTTTAGAAATCTGTAGGGGGAATGTTTTTTTGTATATAATGGCCACCCCTGCTTTCTTCTTAGGACCTGAGGCTAAACACACCTCAGAGTATAGTTTGTTATAGAGACGTGGTGGGTCTTTTTTGCATATATGAGTCTCTTGTATAAAAGCTAGGTCAATATTTAGTCTCTTTAAGTCTTTAAATAAAGAGAACCTTTTCTGAGGTGTGTTTAGTCCCTTAGTATTCAGAGTCAGAAAATTAACCATAATCTAAGATAATGTGAAAGATTGCCGATAATCCAAGGACAGACCTAGTAGACCTAAAAACATAAACTAGCATATACGGAGAGATAACAATAATAAGAGAAACATTTAACATAACAATTGCAGTGAGCTGGTAAGAGATGCCACCGTTGTTCCAGTGGCGATGTATAAGGGCAACATAAAACTGTTGCCTATATGGAGACCTCTTCAGGTTGACCAGCCGCGGGGGCGGTTGATCAAATTGAGGAAGGGTCCCCCGGAGGTACATGAGGAGTCCCGGAAGAAGGCAATAAACATCAGTCATTATCAACACAAATGGAAAAGAAATACTCATTCCACCGCCTGCATAAGAAGCATAATCAGTTCAATGTGGAATTTGAGGAGTAGACATTTAGTTAAGGTATAAAAGTCATAAAAGGGGGAGAACAGGGAGCCCAGGTATAAAAAATAAGTGGGCATGGTGAAGGTATTTTCATTTCTTCTATGAAAAACATATAGATTGGAAAGAGGCTGAGGCCTTTGGTCAAGTTCCAGATGGTTGGTCTTCCATGTTGTCAGCTCTGTCAGGGTAGGTGATACTGCGAACTGGAACTTTCGACCATTCTGAAATGTGTCGCACCTTCCGTGGGGGTGAAGACGTAGGTGATGAGCGAGATATAGCTGTGTTCGGAAGTTTTAGCCCCATTTGTTTGAGGAATAGAGGGGCATCATCAAAGTCAGATAAAGTGAGGATCAGGCCCTGTTTGTTTACAATCAGACGAAAAGGAAAGCCCCACTTATATGGGATATTAGCGTCTCTGAGAAGTTGTGTAACCGGTCTGAGGGCTCTGCGCTTTGCCAAAGTAATCAGTGAGAGATCATTGTAGATGGAAATATCATCTCCTTTAAATGAAATAGTGGCTGTATTTCTAAGAGCTCTGAACAGGGCGTCTTTAGCTTCATAATAATGTAATTTCGCTATGATGTCTTTAGGCCTTTGAGCGCCAGGGCGTCGTTCACCTAGAGATCTATGGGCTCTGTCAATCCTCCACATTTCCTCTGGGATGTCAGGAAGAATGGTGTGAAACAGTTCTTTCAAATGGGCCTCAATGTGTTCACTTTTCAGAGACATGGATACCCCTTTAATGCGAACATTTTGCCTCCGTTCCCTGTTTTCCATGTCCTCCTGTGCTGTGCGTATTGACTTTATGTCATTCTGCATAAGTTGCTGCTCCTCAACTAAGTCGGCTTGCTTTAGAGTTATGGCTTCCATCCTATCTTCTAGTGCCTGTGTACGCTCCCCCAGCCCTGATATGTCAGCCCTCACCTCCTGTATAGCAGAGCGGATGACGTTTTGTAGGGAATCATGGAGGCTGTGGTAATGTCTGGCCAGTGTTTGTTCCAGCAAGGCTGCTGTGAGAGGCTGTGTGTCCCCCCCTGCACTTGCCTGATCAGAGGGATGTGTTTCTGGGAGGGCTGCGTGCTCAGCGCCATCTTGGCTGGGAGGAGGGCGGAGAAATTTCTCCATGGTCCCCGCTGTGGTCGCGGTTTTCTGGGCCCCTTTGCCGGTCATGTGGTGCTGGAGGTGTTGCGGGGATCGTCCCCTACGAAACCGCCCGTCTGTGAGGCTGGGGGAGCGGAAGGAATCGCTGTTAGCGGCGGCGGTGGACGGAGCTCTCTTCCTATGCGGCCATCTCCCGCGGCTCGCGCATGCGCCTCCCCTCTGTAGTTATTTTACCTCCTCTGTAGTTAATTTACCTCCTCTGTAGTTATTTTCACATGCAGTTAATGAACAGCCTGTCTTTAACTCTGGAGTTATTTTAAGGATTGAAGAGTTAACTTAAAGACAGAAGAGTTAACTTTAGGCTTGCCTGAGGTAAAATGTTTCCTGAATACTACATGCCTTATCACCATGGTAACAACTCTAGAAGAGTTATTAAAGACAGGAGATAAGTTAAGTGAATTGAGGCCAATGGCCTCAATTCACTAAGCTTATCTCCTGTCTTTAATAACTCTTCTAGAGTTGTCACCATGGTGATAAGGCATGTAGTATTCTGGAAACATTTAACCTCAGGCAAACCTAAAGTTAACTCTTCTGTCTTTAAGTTAACTCTTCAATCCTTAAAATAACTCCAGAGTTAAAGACAGGCTGTTTATTAACTGCCTGTGAAAATAACTACAGAGGAGGTAAATTAACTACAGAGAAGGTAAATTAACTACAGAGGAGGTAAATTAACTACAAAAGAGGTAACTTAAGGAATGAAGAGATAAAATAACTCTCTCACTGTGTGGAGGTAAGTTATCTCTTGCCTTATTATCTCCAGCATGATCTTAGTGAATTGAGGCATATGTGTGCAACTCACCTTTCACCTCTCTCGTTCACACACTGTTTTTGACCAGAATAGTCCGTATCGCTTGAAGTTTTTTTTTTCCCAGCTGCCATTCTCTAATCACCTGAGATACAGTTGGGCAAAAAAAATCCTAAAAGAGTAGTCGTTTCAGAGACGCTAGCACCACACTTTTCTTGCACCAATGATCATCCCTCGTTCAAAGTTACTTAAAGAGGAACTCTAATGAAAATGTACAATAATTATGTATTGTATCATGTAATGTATATACCCATTTTGATAACTTTGTCGCTCGAAGTGGAGCAATCCTTATATACGCAACTCTGCATTGTTACATCACTCCATGCGAAGTGCCCATTAAAGCCGATGGGACTTAGCGCGCGCAAAACTTTGCGCGCAGTACTTAGCGCGCGAACTGATTGAGAAATCCGGTGCTAACCTACTTAGCACCCTGGTTAGCACGTCTAAAGACTTTAGACGTGCTAAGTAGGTTAGCACCGCTTTGTGAATCAAGCCCTATGTTTCATTTTGCCACGTGAAGAAGTAACAGAAAGCGGAAAATTGTATACTTACCTGACGGTAATTTTCCTTTCCTGGTGCATCTCCATGGCAACATACTGATGGTTAACTCCGCCCCCTTAACTCTAATAGGACCATGATTATAAAAGTTTTACCCAGCAGGCCTACGGCCATTCTTTTGTATATTATCTCTCCACGAGGGAGGGTCGTATGTTGCCATGGAGATGCACCAGGAAAGGAAAATTACCGTCAGGTAAGTATACAATATTCCGCTTTCCCTGGTGCCTCCATGGCAACATACTGATGGGATGTATATAGCAAAACGAAATAATTTCAAACGAGGGTGGGTTCTGCTGAAACAAACAAAAACAATATTTATTGATCACAGTATTAAACAACTGATAACACAGCTTTTCCAAATTCAGCCGTCGTTAAAGCCATTGGATCCACTTGATAGTGAGATATGAATGTGTGTACTGATGCCCAACTAGCTGCTTTGCAGATGGTTTCTGCGGACACCTTCGAATACGCAGCCCAGGACGCTGCTATTCCTCTCGTTGAATGTCCTGTAACTTGCGTAGGAGGATCTAACCCTCTCGCTTTATATGCCCTTTGTATGAGCTTTGATATCCACGTTGAGAGTGTGCATGTTGAAGCTTGTTGTCCTTTCCTGTGTCCAGCTGGAATAACAAAGAGTTGTTCAGTCTTTCTGAAATCTTTGGTCTTTTCAATATAGATTTGCAAAATGTTTGCTATATCTAAAGGATGGAACTTGTTTGTCTGTAGTTCAGATGACTGAGAAGTATTATCTTCCTCCGGAGTCAAAATTGGTAACGATATTTCTCGATTTACGTGAAAGGACGACACTACTTTTGGGAGAAATTGAGGGCATGGCCTCAATATCACTCGGTCATGGAAGAAAGATGTATAAGGTTCGTTGATACCTAACGCGTGAATTTCAGACACTCTACTTGATGATGCTATTGCTATTAAGAAGACCGCTTTTTGTGTTAGATTTATGAGTGAACACTGTTCAGTAGGAATAAATGGTGATTGTTCCAGAAATCTGAGAACGAGTGGCAAGTCCCATTTCGGGAAGAAGCTTTTCTTCGGTGGTCTTAGTTTTATGACTGCTTTGACGAACTGCTGTACTAGTGCATCATTCGCCCACTGTATACCTGAGAATGCAGACAAGGCTGAAATCTGAACCTTAATAGAACTTAGGCTTAGGCCTAAGTCTATTCCAGTCTGTAGAAAGGTAAGTACATTGGAGACAGTTGGCTTTTCAGGATCCCATTGATTTCTAATGGAACATTAAACAAATTTCTTCCAGATACTACAGTATACTTTGTTAGTCGTGTTTTTCCTCACACTCTGTAAAGTTTGTATCACCTGTTCTGGAAAACCTAATTGTATCAGCTTCCGCCTCTCAGCTTCCATGCCGTCAGATGCAACCTCTGTGGAGATGGGTGAAGCAACCCCTGCTGCGATAGGAGATCTTGAGTTGGAGGAAGGGTTATCGGATCTTCTATTGCCATCTGTAATATCAGTGGAAACCATGGCCTCCTGGGCCAAAATGGCAGGATCACTATTGCCGTCACCCGCTGAGATCTCAGTCTGCGTAGAAACTTCCCGATCAACGGAACCGGGGGAAAAGCATAAACGAATGGTGGCCAAGGTTGACTCAGCGCATCCATCCCCATCGATTCCTGACACTGGTACCTCGAATAAAAGTTCTTTACTTTGTTGTTCAGATTCGTTGCAAATAAATCGATCATTGGCATCCCCCACTTCATCGTTATCTGCTTGAACACTTCGTCGTTCAAAGACCATTCCAGGTTGTTCGGTGTATTCCTCGAGAGGAAATCCGCCAGAATATTCTCCTTCCCTGGTATGTAAAAGGCTGTCAAGTCTCTGAGATTGACCTCTGCCCAAGCCATTATCTTCTCCATTATGTTCATTAGAGGTCGACTCCGCGTTCCTCCCTGTTTCTGAAGATAAGCGACCACTGTCCTGTTGTCTGAGTGTATACAAACAGACTTCTTCGCAATTTGCTTCTTGAAAGCTCTTAAAGCTAGGAGGACAGCTGTGAGTTCTAGTTCGTTTGACACCACCTTGGTCGACCAGGTCCATCGCCCCTGGATTGCCAGCTCTCCGCAAACCGCTCCCCAGCCCTTGCTGCTTGCATCGGTTGTTAGTACTAACCAGTCGTTCAACTTCAGAGAAGTACAATTTTGGAGATTGTGACTGTTCTTCCACCATGTTAGTGATCTCTTCATCTCGGTTGTTATCCGAATTGATTGTTGGTAATTTTTCTTTTTCCATTGTGTTAGAAACCCCCATTGGAAAGGTCTCATTCTCCATCTGCTCCACTTGACTAAGGGTATTGTTGATGTGAGAAGACCTAGAACTTTCAGGCATTTTCTTGCCGACATGCGTTTTGTGTCCTGTGCTTCTTGGACACAGTGAATCAGCGTCTGTTGCTTGACTGGGGTTAAACTGACAGTGTCGTTCTTTGTGTTGAAGAGAGCTCCGAGATAAATTAACTCCTTTGCAGGTGACAGATGGCTTTTCTGGTGATTTATCAGCCACCCAAAATTTGTCAAGGTCCTTAAAACCGTGTCTCGATCTTGCAGAGCTTTGTCTTTGGTTTGTGCTAACAGTAAGAGATCGTCCAGATAGCTGTATAGTCGAATTTTTTGAATTCTTAACATGGCAACCAGCGGTTGTAGAACTTTTGAAAAAGTCCGTGGCGAAGTTGAAAGACCGAAGGGAAGTGATGAGAATTGCAGATGTGCCTCCTGTATGGTAAATCTCAGGTACTTTTGATATTTTTGATGGATGGGAACATGAAAATATGCATCGCGAAGATCTATCGATATCATGAAATCCCCCGGTTGTACTGCTGTTATTATGGTCTGTAAAGATTCCATCTTGAATTTTTCTACTTTTATAAATTTGTTTAGGTATCTGAGGTCTATCACTGGTCTCCACTCGCCCGTTTTTTTTGGCACTAAGAAAATTGGTGAGTATATTCCCTCGAACCTTTCTGATATGGGCACTTCTTGTATGACGTTGCGTGTTAACAAATCTTCTCTGAATCGAAGCAAAGTTTCTTTCTTCTCTTTTAAAATTGGCATCTTTGTTGGACTGAATCTTATTACCGGTGTATTCTTGAATGACCAAGTGTGTCCGTTTTTTACTGTGGCAATTACCCAGGGGTCTGAAATGTTGTCTTTCCACACCTGCACATAGTTTCTGAGTCTTGACCCCACCGGATGATTGTGGGGTGTCATATAGTCAGAAGGATTTCGCTGTAGACTGAGAAGTTGACGCTGCCGGCTTGTTTGATCTTTGATTGTTGGATGAGTTAGTTCTCCATGATCTCCGAAAATCACGGCCTGGTTTATAAGACTTTGCGTCCTTATATCTTGTTTGTATCTGACCTCTTTGAAAAAATCTTTGTTTCCTTTTTTTATTCTCTTGCGGAATCAGGGTTGATCTACCGCCCGTTACTCTCTTTATTGCCTCCTCTAGCTTCGCACCGAATAGGTTTTTCCCATCAAAAGGTATCTTTACCCACATCTGTTTCGAGGTAGGATCGGCTGCCCATGGTTTTAACCAGAATGCACGTCTTGCTGTTATCGAGGAAAGCATTGTTCTTGACGATGCCCTTATTGTGTCAATGGCGGCTTCACTGACAAAATCTGCCGCGATCTTTATGTCTTGTGCTGCCGCTAGAATATCCTCTTTTTCTCCTCCTGAATTAACCAGATCTTCTATGTTCTTTCCCCATGTCTTGATAGCTTTTGCCACTGACGTTAATGCGATTGCCGGCTTGGTAGCTCCTGTAGATGAGAAATATACCTTTTTAAGATCATTGTCGATTCTTCGATCTAACCCATCTTTAAACATAACCGAATCTTCCATTGGGAGCGTCAAATGTTTAACCAGGTTCGAAATAGAGGCATCTACTGCGGGGCAAGATGATAAGAACGGAGCTTCTTCCTCTGGTACTGGATATAACTTTGACCATCGATTTTGGAAGGATGGTTTTTTATCTAATTTTTCCCAATCGTCAGTCATTAATTCTTTTATTTCTTCCATAAGAGGGAATGTGGCTCCTCTCTTCTTTAAATGTTGATAATATTTTCGAACTTTATTCGGATCGATTTCCATATCTTCCCACTGTATTGCTGATTTAACCGCCTGAATGAATGGTTCCACTAGAGCAAAATCAAAGTTTGAGGAGACATCCTCTTCCTGAATTTCACCTTCTTCTTCTTAATTATCATTAATCTGCCTGACCTTCCATGCCTGAAGGAGCCGTATCAGGGGTACCTTGCATAACGTGTTGTTCTGTAGAGGGTGTTGTCTTGGATATCATTTCTTCCAAGACTGTCTGTCTGATTAATTCCACTATACTTCTTGGACTAAATTGTTGCTGACTCGTTGTTGCCAACTGGGAGTCTGTCTCATTATATAACACCGATCCTCCTCTTGGCGGCGACTGTGCTCTAGGAGCATGGTAGTATGTGTGTCTAGACGTCGATCTTGAACGATCTTTCCGATGATCCGCACGATATCTGTCTCTTGATCGAGATCTTCTTGGCGACCTTCTATGTGATCTAGATCGTGATCTGTGACGTCTTTCTCTTGACCTTGATCTCCTTTTAGGAGATTTGCGAGATCTTGAAGAGAGAAAAGAAAAAAAGGACAAATTTTATTTGTCAATAGAAGTGAATATATCACTAGAGGTAATAATACCTCCTCCTTTTTTTTTATTTTTTATTATTACCCTTTGGAAGACTTTTTAGATGATTTTCCCATAATGGATCAAACGGTCAATTTGGATCTGCAGTGTTTGTGGGCACAGTACACACCCTAAGCAGAAGTATAGAAATACATAATTGTATTAGAAGTAATAAATATATATCTATATGCACATAATACATATATAGAGGAAATGGAGATAAGCAAGGTAGGCTAAGAGACCTTATACCCACACACTTACTGAGAGTAATATTTATACTGGGCTTGGCAGAAGCGAGGCTCCGATCAGCAGTGCTGACACTCTGTGCACCGACAGAGAATGCTAAGCACCTCGCTCTGTCTCGCGCCGGCCTTTAAACCCTAGGCCAATCAGCAGCGAGACAATCCCCTCGCCCATAACCAAGATGGCGTCCGCTGCCTCTGCCCTCAGTTCGCTCCACCAATGGGCAAAAGAACAGCGCATGACGCACTTCCGGAAAGACGGAGGAAGGCGGAAATGGAATGGCGGCCAGCCGCGGCGAGACGCCGAGCCGACCCAAGACTCAGGGACCAAACTAGAATGGTAGACAACCACATGTACACGGAAAAGGTAAAATCTCTAAACCTACCCCTATTAGCATACTGTGCCCTCACTGCTTGCCTCATTGCCGGATTTACCAAGCATTGGGCCCCAAGGCATTCACAGTGTTAACATGGCAAAAACAATATCTCTCACCACACTGTTATAAGAAATACCTTCATGGAGTGTCGCTGGACAGATAAAGGGCTCATTTAGATGCCATGCTGTCAGAACAGTAGGGGAAGGGTAACCCCTAACACTCCAGGTAGACCTGCTGTTTAAACCTTCGCTTTTTCTATCCATAACATGATCCTAGGAGAGAGGACAGAAAAAAGAATGGCCATAGGCCTGCTGGGTAAAACTTTTATAATCATGGTCCTATTAGAGTTAAGGGGGCGGAGTTAACCATCAGTATGTTGCCATGGAGGCACCAGGGAAAAGTGGTTTCCCTGATAGCGGCGCATATACAGGAAGTAAGTACTTGCACCGTTACAGGAGCCACTCTCCTGTCACATCAGCTCAGCGCGAGGGGCCGGTGAATGTATTAGAGGAGGCGGCCGCTGCCGAGAAGAAGGTAAGACGAGCGGCGGACGCAGGAAGGGGGAAGCAGAGTGACTACCTGTACTGGGGCAATTATGCTACCTATATTGGGGCAACTATACTACCTATACTGGGGGAAACTGTGCTAGCTACCTATACTGGGGCAACTATACTAGCTACCTATACTGGGGGCAACTACACTAGCTACCTATACTGGGGAAACTATACTACCTATACTGGGGGAAACTATGCTAGCTACCTATACTGGGGCAACTACACTAGCTACCTATACTGGGGCAACTATACTACCTATACTGGGGGAAACTATGCTAGCTACCTATACTGGGGCAACTACCCTAGCTACCTATACTGGGGAAACTATACTAGCTACCTATACTGGGGCAACTATACTACCTATACTGGGGGTAACTACACTAGCTACCTATACAGGGGAAACTATACTAGCTACCTATACAGGGGGGCAACTACACTACCTATACTGGGGACAACTATAATTCCTATACTGGGGGCAACTATACTAGCTACCTATACTGGGCAACTATACTATCTATACTGGGGACAACTTTACTACCTATACTGGGGCTACTATACTACCTATACTTGGGGCAACTATACTAGCTACCTATACTGGGGCAACTATACTGGCTACCTATACAGGGGAGAACTACACTGGCTACCTATAATCTCCTGTAGCATGTTCTGTCGCTGGCAGTGGAGCTGCAACTGGGCAGTTCTGACTTAATCTGCTTCCATTCGGTTGTGCAATCGCAATGAGTCTCATTGTCATTTGTGATCGCTCTGCAGTTCAGGGCAGCTTAGGATGCTGTCATCATTCCACCTATTGCTTGCTGCAGCTGAGTTGCAGCCGGATAGCCCTGGATTTCCTACATGCATGTTGTTACATAATACTGCATGTAATTCTTAGGAAAGTCCTTTGCATTCAGTCAGCTAGCAGATCAGACCAGCTCAGAATTGAGTGATTACCATTCAGCTGTGTGGGAATTTGCATGCCTGCACTCATTGGCTCAGGTCCACATAAAAGTCTGCCTCCCATTTTAGACCCTGCCCGACATAGCGGTCAGTACGCTGGTCACTTTGTCCCTCTGTAATAGATCTGTTAATGTAGTTCAATGTGACCTTATTACTTGTGCTTTAGCTAGTTTCTTGATAAATATATATGCAGACTTGCTAATATATATTTATCTGTTAGTTGAGCCATTTGTTATTTTTCTTTATTATTGTGTATTGCCTTGTTTCCATGCCTGATGGACGTTTGCTGCATCTGCGGTGGGTCAGTGAAGTCCATTATCCTGATAGTTTGGATTCTGCCATCACCATGTTGGTGACTGGTAGTATTCCTGCTACTCTAGTTTCTGGGAACGTAACTATAGGCTACGGTTTCTATTAGTTACATTATTTCCTGTAGTCTTGCCTGTGTGGATGCTTGCTGGTGACTGATTGTTAACCTGCTTGCTCTGCTTTTGTGGACGTGACTGTGAACGGTGGTTGCTACTGGTTACGCTCCAATCTGCCGTCCTGTCTTTTATCTGTCTGAATGCTTGCTATCGCTAGGGCAGCACTTAGTCTTGCTAGCGTTCTGTCTGTCTGTTTGTTCTTTGTCTGGTTACTCAGACCATAGGCAGTGCAATATCACACTGCGCTGCCATTGTGTCTTATTTGTAGCGATATCGGAAGCTCAGAGCTGTAGTTGCTCTGGACAACCTGTGTAGCCTCTTCCATTATCCAGCTGCTTAGCCTTGTTGCGCTTGGTGGTCAGAAAGTATGGCCCTCCAGCTTTACACCTATACTGGGGGCACCTATACCTGACTACCTACCTACCTATACTGAGGTGAACACTTTGTGTGATCATTCAAAATGCTTTATATATACTAATGAGCCAGTCGAATTGCAGTGGCAGCTCTACTGAAAAGAACAAAACACTTGTATCTGGATAATGCAAACAATCCTGATAATGGAGAGTGTTGAAAAGTCAGACTGGCATGGCTGCTGAGCACGTTCAGACTTAACCTCCTGGGCGATAATCCCGAGCTGAGCTCGGGGTATATCGCGCAGGAGGATTTCTCAGGCCCTGGTGGGCCGATTTGCATATTTTTTTTTTGTTACACGCAGCTAGCACTTTGCTAGCTGCGTGTAACTTCCGATCGCCACCGCTCACCGCCGATCCGCCTCCCCCCCCCCAGACCCCTTGCGCCGCCTGGCCAATCAGTGGCAGGCAGCGCTGAGGGGTGGATCGGGACTCCCTCTGATGTCACGACGTCCATGACGTCGGTGACGTCATCCCGCCCCGTCGCCTTGGCGACCGGGGAAGCCCAGCAGGAAATCCCGTTCTGAACGGGATCTCCTGCTCACTCTGATCCCTGAAGGCGATTGGAGTGGGTGGGGGGATGCCGCTGCGCAGCGGCTATCATGTAGCGAGCCCAGGGCTCGCTACATGATTTAAAAAATAAAAAAAAAAATTTAAAAGTGCTGCGCCCTATCCTGGGCGATGTAATTGTATCGCCCAGAGGGTTAAAATGTAACCACTTTTGAAAATAAGAATATGAGACTCTAGGAAAACTTTATTATTGCTGCTACACATATAATATATTATTTCATAAGTTGTTTTTTTTTAAGCGTAAAAATTTCACTCACCACACTAAAATGTGAAACATTGTATATTACATATTAGAATATGTCACCATATGGAACATGAAATGAGTAACTTTACTCCACTCCCTGGGGAGGGAGGATTCCTATTGGTCCATTTCAATCCAATGGGTAGCTGATGGGTCCAATTGGTATTGCATGGTGTGTTCCCAGCTACAGCAATGGGAAAGCAGAAGAAAGAAGGACAGATGAAGGCAGAAGGTGATGAGACAAGAGAATGGATAGGGAGAAGGTCTAGTGAGAGCAGACACTTACCATCCCCACGGGTTTTCACTATTTCCGTTGGCATCCGCTGCTCAGTGGTGTTCAAAAAAGTTGTGTAGGTTTGAGCTAGGAACACACTAGGCAGAAACTCTAGCCTTTTTGTCGCTAATGAAAGTCTATGGGCTGCATGTAAAAACGCATGTATATGTGCGTTTTACATTGTGCATTTTTAAAAAAGCACAACTTGCTGCATAATTTTCAAAAATGCATGTAAAATGCACATAATGTATCTCAACAGAGACGCAGAAGAATGCATTTTTAAAAATATATACATTACTGTAATTTACTCCATTGAATAGGGAAATTAATAAAAAATGCAAATGCAAAATGCACAAAAAAGCATGAAAAATGCATTCAAAACGCAAATGTGAAATGTAATCGCAAACGCAAATACAAAAAATGCACCAAAAAAATAATACTGCACAGTGCCGAAAACGCATGGTTTTCTGCACTGCCTAGTGTGCTCCCAGCCTCAAGTTTGTGTTCCTATTCCGCTGTATATTAAACGGAGGTGTTTAAAATGGTCAAGTCTGAATGCCTCCTAACGATAATATACAATACATTTGTAAAGCACTTTTGTCCCATAGGATCTATTGAATTGTCCATTTATCCGTTTTTCTTCTCTATGAAAAACTCAACGTTTTTCTGTCTAGTGTGAACCTAAACTCAGTCATTTTTGTTGAATAAAAGTCAAAAATAAACGTGAGATAATGCTATTTATAATAGGGAAATCTTGGACCACACCATCTTTCGTGATCATGTTGAGAAACAATGTTTAAAGTGAACCTAAACAGGAAAAAAAAAAAAGAGTTTCACTTACCTGGGGCTTCTACCAGCCCCCTGCAACCGCCCTGTGCCCGCGCCGTCACCGAACGATCCTCCAAGTTTCCCGCAGCTCCCTAGTTTTGATGCATGGCCCTCCTTCTGATAGCGTTCCTGTCCATGGGAGCGATCTGAGCATGCGTAGTAACAAGCAACAAGAGCATTATTGAGGATGCACGCAGCCGCACATGCGCACTGGCCTGTCGACTCGCCAGTCAGCTGGCTGGAAGAGGGTCGCTGCGGGTGACTGGAGGAACACTTAGTGACAGCGAGGGCACAGGGCGGCTGCAGGGGGCTGGTAGAAGCCTCAGGTAAGTGAAACTCTTCATCAAAAAATAAAAAAAAGCCAAAAATAATTAGTGCCTCAAAAATATATTTAAACCCCCCTTTTTTAATAGGTCTCTATTTGCTCTGCATTTTTTTTCTTTTTAACTGGTCTGGTTGATTTTGTAGTGACAATGGGATTGTGGGAAGGTTTGTGTTTTAAAGCTACAGTAGCAAGCTTATCTCAGCATGCAAATAACAGTAAACTTCCTATTTCGAATAAGATAAGGACACCATGACCACAAGGTAATTGAATCCCTCCTCCCTTTGAAGCGTTTACACAGTGAGGTAAGCCTGTTTTCTACAAGATGTTTACTATGGGAGGGACAGTAAGCTTTGACAGTAGGGAGGGAAAATTAACACTGAGCTGGGCAGGGGGGGGGGGGGGGGGATAGCAGAAGTGGTGTCACTTTTGGCATCACAGAGAAATAAAGATGGAAAGCAGCAGAAATATTATTTACATTTTCTCATATCACATTTCTTCCAAATCAGTGAGCACTAAATAAACAAGTAATGTCTTTGTATTCTTTTTATTTTTTTCAGATAATACAATACTGCATTTCACCCCACTTTAAGTGATACATGAGCTTTAATATTATACACCTGCAAAATAAATGAATCTGCCAGACCTACAGCACAGCTTCCTCTAACCTCTTATGCACATAGCATAGGCCACACATGGCATTAAACCACCACTGCATAATAACTGCAGAGTGCAGAGACTCAGCCCCATATAGTGTTGGGAGACATACAGATTACACCACGAAACAAAGCAGAGTAATCAGTTCATTTATACAGAATTAAAACTAAAAGGAATAATACCTTTACTGAAACAGAACTGCAAAGTACCTTGCCTTCTTAGCAGAGAATCAGACATGTATTTGCAGTACTACTTACAGCTCATGTTGAAAAGACAAGACCCTTAAAGGAAATCTTACAGCTTGTCGGGGGATTTTTAGGGAAGCCAGAGCTGGATCCCAGAGGCTCAAGAGAACGGATAAAGCCTCAATAGGATCCTGAGGCTTCCCACTCCAAAAATAAGTACCCAATAGGGGCACTTTTTTTTCTAACAGATTAATTTTAATGTATCGCTCCAGGATAGTAGGTGGAGCCATGCAAAGCATTCTGTTATGCCTTCATAAGCTACGTAAGTGCTCAGAACGGCTGGTTTATAGTTTCGAAACAGACCAAAACACTTGTCTGTATTAAATGTAATGTAATATTATTCATTCATTCATAATATGCTAAAAACCAGCATTTCTGGAAGCTAGTCTGACCCGTATAGCCATAAAAGTACAATTTTCATGTCTTTGCTCACTCTCTCAATGGATCCTTATGGGTTTTGATTTTCGAACACACAGGAAGTGTAACCTGCAAAGTCTTTAATATTGGGTGCTGAAATAATAATATGTGTGCTGCCCCAGTGAATAAATAGAAGCTGAAAAATATAGTAAAGTTGGGCTAAGAACTCTTAGCTGCTGCTAGCAGTCCTCACATCTCTCACTGTAAGTGAGGGCAAGTCTCTCTCTGTTTAGACATTAGCAATCCTATGCATATGGATTTGTACAAGCAGCTTGGGGAACAGTGATACAGAATCTCACTGAGCCTCTTTGAAGAGATATTCCAGGTCTGGTTGCCGGAGACGTTGTTCCATCTCTCGATTCTTGGCAAATTCCTGAAGTAGATGCATGATCTCATTGTTGAACTTCTCAGGAGGTTCCTGAGCTCCTGGAAAGGAAATGACACAATACACATTAAGCTACAGACATAGGGCTCATTCACATAGCTGTGCCCCTAGCTGGTTTACACTGCCAGGAAATCGCCTGGAAAACATTAAGGTGTACCTGAAGTGACATGTGACTGAATGCACAAAGAAACAATAAAATTGGTAGGAGTAACGGCGTAGGGGGCATCATGCATTACCCTATTAGGTCAGTGCGTGTTACTGGGGTAATGTGCGCATTGCTATGGTAACGCATGTTAGGCCTCGAGCGTACCACATGTTACCATAGCAACGCCTGTGTAACCCTTGTAACGCACATTGCGCTAATAGGGTAACACGTGCTACCCCCCTGCTGTTAGCACCGATAAAATTCCGGTGCACTGCCTAACGATGCCAATTTTTCCATTGCATCATGTATCAGACCCATGGTGAGATAATTTTGGGTACATATAGAACTAAGCCTACTAAGAATTTTTCTGTGTTCCTTTTTATGTTTATTGAAATAAACCAGTGCTTTATCCATGCAGATGAGGCAGTTTGGACTAGCAGTGAATGCTGACCAAACACTCCTAATAACAGGATAGGGCTGAAAAGAACAAAAGGTAACTGTTTTGTAGTGTGGGAGCTGAACGAACCAGATTTTACTTCACACTGACATGGCTGCTGTTTACACCTCAGACTTATAAATTCACCAAATTGATCACGCTTTTCTCCTGGCGGACTCAAAGCGCTTCAGAGTTGCAGCCACATAGGGCGTTCTCCACGGGCAACCAGACTTCTTACTGTTTTACGAACTGGCTTGAGCCAGGATTCAAACCCTGGTCAAAGGCTCAAACCTTACATCAAAGGCAGCACCCTTAACCAGTATGCAACAAGTGTGCCTCAACATGACATCAGATGGCAGTTTTCACTGGAGCTCATTCAGCCTTCCCTGACAGCTGTTGCCCACCCTCTGCTTGGATCATTGGCTGTATTGATATTGTAATCTTTGTGGTGGGACATTCCCGCTTGTTCTCCCCTCTAAAAGGGACAGAATGGGCTGCTAAGCAAAAGGCTAGCAGCTTATCTGTACACCAATCAGAAAAAAAACAGATCATGAAAGATCACTTTGTGTGACATTTATCCCAGATCAGTAACTTTAGTATATCAACCCCAGTTTGTTCTATCAGTATGAGATCAGGCAGGGGATATGGCAGATGCCACTAAAGTGACAGAACTGAATGAAACGGAGATGTGTCATTAGTCAAGGTAAAGCTAGCTAAAGGAGCAAATATAAATCTTCAGAAAAATTATAAGTTTAAAAAGTATTTTAACTCTTACAAAAGCCCAACTGTGGTGATCTTCTATAATCAGAGTTCACAAAGAGTATCCTACTGCCACCAGTAGTGTGTCATAAGTGGTAGCTCCTTCACTTAGAGCAGGGGTGGCCAAACTTTTTAGGCCAAGGGCAATATCACTATTCTTGAGAGTGTAGGGGACGAACTAACGAAATGATACACAATTTTTGCTGATTGCCATTAGAGATACTATATTTTGACAAAACATTTCTATGGGAAATAACCCATATACTGAGTGCTATTCTATCAAGATGAAACAGGCACACCATCCGACATCAAATTCTCGGGGTGCTTGGTGAGGTGGCATAGGCAGTACCACACTTAAAGTCCACAAGATCTCACCAACACACCACCAGTTAAAGCACACCTTTTATTGTGCCAATATCCACAGTATTCCAACAATTGTTTCGGGGGCCATGCAGGGTCCCCCTTGATCAAGGCATGTGGTTACCACATGCCTTGATAAAGGGGGACCCTGCGTGGCCCCCGAAACAATTGTTGGAATACTGTGGATATTGGCACAATAAAAGGTGTGCTTTAACTGGTGGTGTGCTGGTGAGATCTTGTGGACTTACATATACTGAGTGCAGTTAGCACAGTGGTAGCTGCTAATCAGTGGCTCCTGCCCGTTTCTATGGGCGTGCAAATAGTGCGACCACCCAGGGCGCTGGCCAGAGCAGCGGGGGGAAAGAGGGAATAGTGGATTTACAACTCACCTTCCGTAATCCCCTGCAGCCTCTTTTTTCTTCATTGCATTGGTAACAGCGCCCTCTGTAATGACGCAACCCATGTAATCACTGGGTGCAATTTAGCCTAGAAACTGCCCTGCAGTGGGTGTTACTGCTGTTGGCACAGTGGCAGCTGCTAATCAGTGCCTGTTACTGCTGCTGGGCCCTGTATGTGGCCCCACAGGTATGGCCTACGGATCGCATGAATTAACAACTGTAGAGAGCTTTGAGGACCACCAGAAATGGCCGGACTTTTGACAGACTTTAGACATGCATGACTTAGAGGAATGCTGATCAAATACAGTATCTAAGGCTACCATTGGTCTGTGCAGAGTTAAAGGCAGAACAGGATAGTGGTGATACTTAGAATATACAAAGCTACAATTCATCAGTGTTGGAGACTTACCTGTGGCCCAGTAGTATATATCCCAGTCATTACTCGGCTCATTAATTAACTGATCATACTGTGACAGTTGAGAGTTGGTCATGGTGGCCAGATATTTTTTGGCAAAAAGACTGAGGAAGGAAGAAATATTTTAAGGGTATGAACCCAAAAATAAGCAACGGTAACAACATACCTTCTTAATAAATAAACATTTCCAGATACCATCCTACTTGCAATTTGCTCTCTAACTATATTCTCCTGTCTTTCTCTGAGATCCTGGACAGGTATTTTGGGCGCTGAGTGGTGTCCGCGATTTCTAGGCCGTAATGTGAATTATGGCTATAGCGGCGCTCATGATGTCATTCAGCCAGCAGCAATAGCTGCAGCCTGAATTACGCTTCCTCCTACACAATTAAGTTCTCAGTAGGGGAATCGTTTTGAAAATAGCCGGGAAATTTGCAAAAGCATTGTGAGCCATCTATCAGCTTCACCCTGTGCCCAAACTTCCCGCCTTTTTTATATGCACACCTGTGATCACCCATTCTTACTCCTGCTTACAAGACTTCTTTTGATCCTCTCCCCTCCTCTGGAAAGCCCTCCCTCAATACATCTGACCATCAACTACACTTTTTTAGGTGCAACCAAAAAACTCAACTCTTCAGGCATGTATACTATCTCACTTAGCACACTTTGGCCACTTACCACCATTTTACCATCCCATACACAGCTTCCCTTCCCCTATTAACCCATTAGAAAGTAAAGTCAATTGGTCAGGGCTCTCTTTCCCATTTTTCTCTTAAAGAAAACCTGCAACTAAATAATGGACAGCATTTATACTTACCTGGGGCTTCCTCCAGCTCCCTGTGGGGCGTGAGCCTCTTGACCGTCTTCCAGGGACGCTCCGATCCTCCACTGGCTGGCCTGGTCTATTTCTTCAGTCAGCCCCAGTCGCGTTGTAGTGGCCACACGTGTGCCCCCATCATGCTAGAATTGCTGGGAGCACACTGCGCCTGTGCAGTACCTACTGTGCAGATAGGGATGTGATAGGTGCATGCAGCGGCTGGACCACACATGCGCATTACAATACAACTGAAGAATGAGGCCGGGCTGGCCAATGGAGCTGGCCGTCCCGAGAGGAGGGAGAGGGAGCCCATGGTCTTAGGTACACTTTAATGCTGTGTAATGTGCATACCCCTATGTAAAAATCTGCAGCTGATTTGTTCATTACATGAATGGTAATCCACTATTGTCTTGTACAGTGGAACCTTGCTTCGTGAGCATAATTCGTTCTGGAAACATGCTTGTAATCCAAAGCACTCTTATATCAAAGCAAATTTCCCCATAAGAATTAATGGAAACCCAGTTGATTAGTTTCACAATCCAAAATAGTTATAGTAAAATAGTATAAAATAAAAATGTAAACTAGACTTTCACTATAACTAACAAGTTTATTGCCATCTGTTGGCTCACCCCAACCTTTTTGTGGCTTTAACAGGTAACTTATCCAGTGACCGTTACTTTTGGGGATTTCATGTAAATGTGACTTTGCACAGTCTCTACACTCAGATTAAGTACAATCCTGCAGCGCCAAAGGGAGAACAACCATTGGCAACGTTGTGATGATGTGACGCATGTATACTTTTTTTTTCTTGTATTTCAAGACGTTGCTTGTATATCAAGTAAAACATTTCACAAAAATGTTTGCTTGTATTGCAAAGTGCTCTTAAACCAAGTTACTCTCAATGATAGGTTTTACTGTATTGTTAACTGTTATATTGTGTACATTGTATTGTATCTTATGTCCTCTTTGTACCTTATATCCGCTTGTACAGCACAAAGGAAGATCTTGGCTCTATATAAGTTAATAATAAAACACAATATACAGAATATACAGTGGGATGCGAAAGTTTGGGCAACCTTGTTAATCGTCATGATTTTCCTGTATAAATCGTTGGTTGTTACGATAAAAAATGTCAGTTAAATATATCATATAGGAAGACACACACACAGTGATATTTGAGAAGTGAAATGAAGTTGATTGGATTTACAGAAAGTGTACAATAATTGTTTAAATACAATTAGGCAGATGCATAAATTTGGGCACTGTTGTCATTTTATTGATTCCAAAACCTTTAGAACTAATTATTGGAACTCAAATTGGCTTGGTAAGCTCAGTGACCCCTGACCTATATACACAGGTGAATCCAATTATAAGAAAGTATTATATGAGAAGTATTTAAGGGGGTCAATTGTACGTTTCCCTCCTCTTTTAATTTTTTCTGAAGAGTAGCAACATGGGGGGGTCTCAAAACAACTCTCAAATGACCTGAAGATAAAGATTGTTCACCATAATGGTTTAGGGGAAGGATACAGAAAGCTGTCTCAGAGATTTCAGCTGTCTGTTTCCACAGTTAGGAACATACTGAGGAAATGGAAGACCACAGGCTCAGTTCAAGTTAAGGCTCGAAGTGGCAGACCAAGAAAAATCTCGGATAGACAGAAGCGATGAATGGTGAGAACAGTCAGAGTCAACCCACAGACCAACACCAAAGACCTAAAACATCATCTTGCTGCAGATGGAGTCACTGTGCATCGTTCAACCATTCGGCGCACTTTGCTGTATGCGAGAGTGATGCAGAGGAAACCTTTTCTCAGCCCACAGCACAACTTGAGGTATGCTAAAACACATTTGGACAAGCCAGTTTAATTTTGGAACAAGGTGCTGTGGACTGATAAAACTAAAATTGAGTTATTTGGGCATAACAAGGGGCGTTATGCATGGAGGAAAAATAACACAGCATTCCAAGAAAAACATCTGCTACCTACAGTAAAATATGGTGAAGTTCCATCATGCTGTGGGGCTGTGTGGCCAGCGCAGGGACTGGGAAAGTTGTCATAGTTGACGGATGCATAGATTCCACTCAGTATCAGCAGATTCTGGAGACCAATGTCCAGGAATCAGTGACAAAGCTGAAGCTGTGCCAGGGCTGGATCTTTCAACAAGACAATGACCATAAACACTGCTCAAAATCCACTAAGGCATTCATGCAGAGGAACAAGTACGTTTTGGAATGGCCATCTAAGTCCTCAGACCGGAATATAATTGAAAATATGTGGTGTGAGTTAAAAAGGACATGTGCGCTCCCACACGCTCCCGGCCGCGGATCGTTAGCCCAGGAATCAATGAATCGGCCATGGTGCCCGATCACTGATTCCTCTCCCCCGCAGAAAAAACGACAGCTTCTCTCGGAAGCTTCGCTTTTTCTACCTCCTATGTCCCTCTAAGTGTACATTGTACGCTTAGAGTGACGTCATGTAAACAAACTCAAGGTTGCTATCTAGTGGCCAAAAAGTAAAACTACATCTAAATGTAAAATTTTTTTTTAAAATACACATATATTTACCCAAATCAAATACTATTTACATCCCACCCTCCCAAAAATACCCACATAAAATGTTTAATAATAAAAAAAAAAACATTACAATAAAAAAAAAACAACACATAAATATTTACCTAAGGGTCTAAACTTTTTAAATATCTATGTAAAGATGAAATTTCTAATTTTTTTTTATAAGCTTGTAAATAGTGATGGATGCAAAACGGAAAAAATGCTCTTTTATTTCCAAATAAAATATTGTCGCCATACATTGTGATAGGGACATAATTTCTGTTTCAAAATTTTTATTAAAGGTTTTCAATAAAATAAGTGTACAACACCAGTAAGGGAATCAGTGTTCACTCAGGACTGGACCACATGACAATGAGAACATAAAAAGAGAAGGCATAACATTTACACAAGGCTAATGTTGTCTTGAGGAACCGTATCAACAATAGAGTGGGTACGCCTAAGGCGTAGCCTGAAATCAACTGGCTGGGAAACTCGACCCAGAATGGCCGGGATCCCCACAGAGTGTGAGACCGGTAGTCCCCTACCCATTGCCCGCCCAACCCCTTCCCACCGCCCCCCCCTCCACCCACGGGTCCCACCCCCACCCCCTTCAGTTCCCCTCCCACACCCCATCCCGTCCCCTCCACCACAATGGGGTGGAGAGGGGGGGAACAACATAAGAGGAGAAGGAAAGAAGAAAGGAAAGAAGGAAAGGAAGAAGAAGGTCAAGAAAAGAAGAAGAATAGAGTGGACCTAGACGGGAGATCAGATACCCCCACCTCTGGAGTTAGAGGACCATCGTTCACCCAAATAATGTTAACCTCTCCCTATTATGACCAAATAATCCTTCCATGGTTGCCAAATCCTCTCTACCTTAGTTAGCTTGTCCAGGAGAATGCCTGCTAGCTTTTCCTGGGTCATAAAATTAGTTAGTCTGTTTTTAACTTCCTCAAAGGGAACTAGTTGCTGCTTCCAGGCTCTGGCAATTGTTTGTTTGGCGGCAACAAAGATGAAGTGTACCAAAGCCCTTTGATGCTTGGAGAGGGAATCTATGCGGAAATGTAGTAGAGCTGACCAAGGGTCTTTCTGTAAGGAGATATGAAAGACTGCTTGTATTAGTTTGTAGACCTTGGTCTAAAAGTGGGTTATCATGGGGCATCTCCAAAAGGTATGTAGTAAATCACCCTTGACAGTACAACCTCGGAAACAGCTGCCAGAGCCCCCTAAATGAGCCAATCTGGCTGGCACCCAATACCATCTCATTAGAACTTTTAGGGAAGATTCAATAAGGTTGGTATTAATTGATATATGGTTAATGGTGTCCCAAGACATCCTCCAGTCCTCTATAGGTTTGGTGCCCCGTAGATCTTGTTCCCATTTTTTGGCGTATGTATGGACAAAACCATCTGGGGGGCTATTTAAGGCAGAATAAAAGGTGCTGATTAGGCTGCGGCCTCCTGGATTTTGTATGCACGCTCTTTCAAAGCAAGAGAGATTAATATCCTGGTCTTGGTGATTTACTAGTAGGGACTCAATCCAGTGCTTCAGCTGGAGGTATCGAAAATACTCAGAGCTCGGGATCTGGTATCGTTCCTGAAGGTCCGACCAGGGGATAATCTTGGAGTTTTTAATCAGGTCCCGAACCAGGAGCACCCCTTTAGAAGACCACCAACGGAACGCAGCCGGGCTTTCATAGGCCGGGGCAAAAAGCGGATTTTCCAAAATGGGTAGTAGTGGGAGAGTGGGGGAAAGGAGGCCTTGGGAGTACTTGAAGGAATCCCATACAGAGAGCAAATGTTTAAAGATTTTACCCAGAGTAGAGGGTCTGGACCTAGGAGGGAGCCATATAGGACATTGGACTGACTGTGGGGCGGCAGCTACAATTTCAAATAGGGACCAAAGTGGCATTTTTGGGCCTTTATAAAGGCTTACTAAAGGAGTGATTTGAGCCGCTTGGTAGCACTTAATAATGTTTGGGAAACCCAGACCCCCTTGATTCTTATGTATGAAAAGAGTAGGTTTAGCAATCCTGGGCCTAGAAGCTCCCCAAATGAAGTTCATCAGTTTAGTTTGCAGAAGCTTTAAGAAGTGCGGGGGGACCCTAACTGGGAGGAGACGAAATAAGTAGAGGATCTTGGGTAGGATAGTCATTTTTATGGAGTGGATTCTCCCAAGCCAGGACAACTGTAAGGGGGACCATCGGGTTATTAAAGTGGTGATTTGCTTAGAAAGATGGTAGTAATTAGCTTGGAATAGGGAATCATAGTTTGAAGTGAGGCGTATCCCTAGGTATTCTAAATGTGCTGTGGCTATCTTGAAAGGGCAGGGCCGGATTTACAACACTGGAGCCTATAGGCACAGAAGTTCTGGTGCCCTAAGCTCCGCCCCTCAGCACAGGGCACCCCCCAATTCCCTCTATTCTTAAGACAAAAAACACACAAGGTGATGGAGATATTACCAAAAAATTGTGATAGGTTCTACTCACAGGAAGGTAATAAAAGTAGAATATAGCGATTGGTAGATTCTAGTGATAGGAAGGGGGTAGTAGGCAATATGGATGGTTAGTGAGATGATTTGAATTTAGTTACTAACCCAATCAATCAGCTGCAATGGCATTGGATTGGTCCAACTTCTCTCTTCACCAATCTGAACAGCAGTGCAGTTCAGCACGCATTTTTAAAACACACAAAAACATACATAAGCTGTTACTTCAATATAAACTTACACATACTCCTATGTACGCTCTTCAGCCTTTTGAACACACACACGCTGACGCACACACACTGACACACATACACATACGCTAACACACACAGATGCACACATGCTGACGCACACACGCTAACACACACACAGACGCACACATGCTGACAGACACATACACACATACGCACTCACACACACACTGACACACACGCACAGACGCACACACACTGACAGACACATACGCAGAAACAAACACACTGACACACACACGCTAACAGACACACTGACACACACACACGCGCGCGCTGAAACACTCGCTGTTAATCCAATGTAAGCTTTCCTCCTGCATTTACAAGGGGGTGATATTTGTGAAAAAAATTAAAGAGCAAACTTGCCTTTTCCTCTCATAGTCCTAGATGTGGTCAGCTCTGCAAAACATAGGCTTGCCTAAGCATTACCATACCATAAGAGCTGGTATTACACAATGTGCTGCTCCTCGGATGTAGTTATTTGGCAGATATAGCATTTGGCAGCGGACATGTATGGCCAGAGAAAAGTAAAACATCCTGTATGTAAATATTAGGATTTATTGTGTCAGAATTCTTTAACGTTTTATGAAAAGCCAATTTCGAGGTGTTTTGCTGCCATAAATCACACATGGCAGAGATCAGAGGACACCACTATGCAGATACATGAACAGTGAGGACAGGGGGGTCAGCACAGATTCTCCATCTTACAGCCTGTCACTTGCAGACAACGGGAAACCTCATCCTTGACCCGTAATATTCAGGAGATTCAAATACCATCCGGACAAAGCTAAACAAAAGAGATCTGTCGAGAAGAAAGACAAATACTCCCCCATATACACCTTTCAGCTAGAGATACACTTTTCAGGAGTGACTCACTCTGCTCTCTGATGCCATTCTCACGCTTCTGGCCGCTGACACTGGAGGGAGGATTTCAGAGGCGGTGGAAGTTCAAGTTTCCCTCTCCTGTGCTTCCTCTCCCAGCCACTTCCCGTGTTCTCTGTGGTGATGATAGGAGGAGCCAGGAAGAGATATCATCAGAGAGACTCCCGCTCTGCACTGCAGCGGCTGCAAAAGCAGAAGGGTGCAGCGCCCCACATAGCTGTTTCAATGAGGCGCTGGGGACACATGCGATAATGCAGAGCAGATAGCCTCCGGCTGTAGGCAGCATGGAGCGGGCTATAACATTAGCGGCAGTTATGTTGTAACCGTAAGTGCGGGGGCGGAGCAGGCAGGACTCGAAGGAGATGTAAGTTAACTATGCACATTGCTACCCGCCCCTGCGCACATGGCGCCTGTAGGCTCATGCCTACAATGCCTATTGGTAAATCCGGCCCTGTGAAAGGGTAATCCTTTATTAAAGAGGACCAAGAGTTACTACCCATTGATATATTCATAAGAACTGATTTATGGGGGTTAATGGTCAGTCCAGATACCTGTGAAAAATTTTGAAGTATTGTCATTAAGTGTGGGATTGAAGATTGAGGGTCTGTGACAAATAACAACATGTCGTCAGCAAAGAGATTGATCTTGTGCTGAATACCCGCCAATTCCAAACCCTTTACCTCCGCTGCATCTCTGATTACCTGTGCCAATGGTTCTAAGGCAAGGATGAACAAGATGGGGGAAAGGGGGCAGCCTTGCCTTGTTCCCCTTTCGATGTGAAAAGTATCTGAGGAATATCCAGCATATTGCACTTTGGCTCGGGGCAAGGAGTAGAGAGCTTGTATCCATTTAATGAATGGAGAGCCAAATCCCCAGCGTTGCAATGCAAACTGTAAATAGTCCCACGAGAGGGTGTCAAAAGCCTTGTATATGTCAAGGCTAAGGCATACTCCTGGGATCTCTCTGGCTCTCAAACATTCAAAAACTTGGATGGCGCGAAAAACTGCATCAGTGGCTTGTCTGCCAGGGACAAAGCCCACTTGATCTCTATGTATCAGACTCTCGAGGAAAGTATTCAACCTAGTGGCCAGTATTTTGCTCAATAGTTTCACATCAACATTTAAGAGAGATATGGGCCGGAAGTTAGTAACATCAAGTGGGTCTGAGTCGGATTTGGGCAGCATAGCAATATCTGCTAGAAGGGAGGTTGGGGAGGGGATGTTGCCTTCTCTGTACTCATTAAAGGTCTGCCTCAGTATTGGGGCTACTGTGGACGCAAATTTTTTGTAAAATAGGGGTGAGAACCCATCTGGGCCAGGGGTCTTGGATGTTTTTAAAGATTAAATTGCTATTAGGACCTCTTCTGTACTAATGTCAGAAGATAAACTTTCGATTGCTTCTGGAGGTGGGCAGGGAAGTTGTATGGGGGCAAAGAAGGCTTCCAAGCTGGAGGAATCTGGGCGGTTGCCAGATTTATACAAATCTTGGAGGAATTCTTGAAAAATAGAGACTATTTTATGGGGGTTTGCTGTAGGCGGGTGAGCGGGGCTACGAACCCGTAAGGTTGGGGGTTTATAGCTACAGTTCTTCAGTTTGTTCGCTAGGAGTGTGTGTGGTTTATTGGCCCAGCGATAATATTTATTTTTCTGCCACCTAAGCTGTTTTTCAACCCTTTCACTAAGCAAAGCATCTAACTTTGTGCGGAGATTTTCTCTTGCTAGCTTTAGTGGCGCCGTTGGAGCCGCTTTCCAATTGCGTTCGGCCTCCTCTAGCTGTGTTGTCAGGTCAGAAATGGCCTGGGTTTTTAAATTTTTCATATGAGTAGCAATGCTAATAATGCCCCCCCTAACTGTAACCTTTAAAGAGAATCTGTATTGTTAAAATCGCTCAAAAGTAAACATACCAATGCGTTAGGGGACATCTCCTATTACCCTCTGTCACAATTTCGCCGCTCCTCGCCGCATTAAAAGTGGTTAAAAACAGTTTTAAAAAGTTTGTTTGTAAACAAACAAAATGGCCACCAAAACAGGAAGTAGGTTGATGTACAGTATGTCCACACATAGAAAATACATCCATACATAAGCAGGCTGTATACAGCATTCCTTTTGAATCTCAAGAGATCATTTGTGTGTTTCTTTCCCCCATGCACTGAAGTTTCAGGCTGCTCTTTTCTTCTTGCAAACAGCTTTGCCCTTGTTTGTAATTCCTCAGTATGTGAAAGCCCAGCCAGCTCAGAGGACGATTTATCCTGCTGATTAGAGCAGCTTCTCTCTTCTCTCTTATCTAAATAACACACAGGCAGTGTGCATAGAGGGGCCAGAAAGGGTGAGTTCATAGCAGAACCACAACACTGAAGAACTTGGCAGCCTTCCAGACACAGGCCGACAAGTCTGACAGGGGAAAGATACATTGATTTATTACAGAGACTGTCATAGTAGAAAGTGCTGCAGTTAGCCAGAACACATTAGAATAGCTTTTGGAACATGTAGGATGATAAAAAACAGGATGCAATTTTTGTTACGGAGCCTCTTTAAGGCTTCCCATAGGATGGTTGCTGAGCTCACTGAGCCTTCATTGTGGTCTAGGTAATCAGAGATGCAGTTTTGGATTTTAGCTAGGCTGTCCGGGCGGGACAGTAAGGAGTCATTAAGTCTCCATTTAAACATACGACCTCTAGGGATCAATGAGGAGACCTGTATTTGTACAGGATCATGGTCTGACCATGGGACTGTAAGAATTTTAGCTGATTGAATGTTCATGATAAGTGATGAGTGTATAAAAAAGTGGTCAATTCTGCAAAAGCTTCCGTGTGGGTTTGAATAGAAAGTAAAATCTCTTGCACTAGGATTCAACTCGCGCCAGGCGTCTATTAGATCTCGGTTAGAGAAAAGCTGCTTGACTGTTTGTGAGGTGGAGAAGGAAAAGTGCTGGGAAGCTGTTGCAGAATTAGGACCTGCTGCTCTGTCTAAGTCTGAATTTAAAACCACATTAGTGTCACCACACATGATAAGAATACCCTCAGCGTGATGGTCAATAACCTGGAGTAAATGTGATAGAAAACGGTCTTGGAACCTATTAGGAGCATAGTATGACACTATTGTCACTTTGCTGTCAAACAATGTACCCTTTAACAGAACGTATCTCCCTGTTGGGTTGAGTAGGGAGAAATCACAGATAAAAGGGAGGTTTCGCCTAAAGGCAATAGTAACCCCTCTCACCTTATCCGGGGCGCAAGAATGGTAAGCCAGGGGGAAATGCCGGTTAAGGTAGGCTGGGTGACTATCCCTGGAGAATCTAGTCTCCTGGAGGCATACAATGTCCGCATGGCATGCTTTATAATAATGGAAGGCTTTGCCTCTTTTTTGGGGAGAGTTGAATCCCTGGACATTATGTGTTATTATCTTTAGAGGGAGACTAGCCATGATTGTTTATTGTAACGCGGATATATATGAAAGGAAAGAAAATATAGGGATAATGGTATTGAGTGCCAGCACTTCTCCGAACAGAGCCAGTGCAGGGGTAGCGTCTCACGTCGTTGGTCCAAAGGAGGGTAGAGTATAATAGAAGAGGAAAAAGGAAAGGAGAAATGAAGAAGAGAAGAAAGAGAAAAAACAAGAGTGAAAGTGCCTCTATGCCCTCCACAGTCCAGAGGGAACAGAGGCTAATCTGCGTAACATTTGGGCTGTTTAGCTCGGTGGAGATACTCACCAAGCCCAGGCCATAGAGTAGGCGAATCCTAATGTTGGCGCCTACCCGGGGAGGAGGCCCTCCCCGGCTGCATGGGTTACAAGGTATAAAAACATTATAGTTCTAAAGGCATCTAGTCAATAGCCATAACAGATAATACACATTGATATGCAACCCCCCCCCCCCTCGAAAAGACATAGAGATACGAGTCATTAGTCCCTATATATATGAAAAGAAAGGGATCTACAAAACTTAATTACAGAAAAAGAAGAATGGGCAAACATTTTGGAGCGTACGCTGTCTGAGTGGGAGCCCCAGACCCAGTTCCCCGGTAGCATTCTATGACCAATTAAAAAAAAAAAAAAAAGAACCCACTGGTCTAACAAAATTAAGGGTTTCTCATGTGGGGAGGTCTGAGGCCCCCTATCAGAAGCGCAACTGGTGTCAGATCATGAAACATGCTTTTTTGCTGATTGCAATTAATAGCTAGAATTGCCATATAGACCTTGACAAGTAACCTATTACTCATAACCTAGGAGTAGAATCACTAGCAAAAGTATGCGGAAAACAACTTGCAAGCTTAAGGCGTAGTTAAGCAAGGCTAGGACTTCCATTAAGAGCAAGCCCAGCCAGAAATGCACGACACTGGAGTGTTTCAGCATGTAGCGGCACAAAGTCAGGTCCTCACTCCTGGAACCTGTGCAGGGAGAAAAGATTCAGCCTGGGTCTGAAGATGTCGTAGGTGGGGGCTTATTGCCATGGTCGTGAGTGCGTCGGGGTTTAACTGTCTCCCAGAGTGGTTGCGATCTTTCCGAGCACTGGCTCCGAGAGGGTGATGCTGCGGGAAGAGAAAGCTTGAGTTTCTCGAGTTTCTTTAAAGCATCCTCTGGTGTAGACACAGTGTGGGTATTGTTTCCGTGCGTGAATATCAACTTGAACGGGAAGCCCCATTTGTACTTAAGGTTATGTGCCTGTAAGATCTTGATGGCAGGTTTCATGTTCCTGCGGCGCTGAATGGTGGCGGGGGCAAGATCTGCAAAGATTTGGTATTGGTGCCCCTGGAATTCCAGCTTCTCATTTGTTCTAGCAACTTGAAAAAGTGTTTCCTTCGTTTTATAGAATGTGAATTTGATAACAATGTCTCTTGGAGAGCCATCCGGCCGCAAAGGCCCAAGGGCCCTGTGGATTCTGTCAAACTCAAGCCTTTCTATGGGAAGAGTATGGTCGAGCTCCTGAAACAGGGCCGTTGCAGTGGAAGTGAGATCAGTGATACTTTCGGGAAGGCCGCGGATACGTAGGTTACCTCTACGGGAGCGGTTTTCAAAGTCTTCCATGCGGAGATGAGCTTCCTGGAGGTCAGTCTGCATCTCGCCCATATCTTTTTCATGTTCATCGATCACTATGTCTACATTGTCCATACGCCTCTCTAAGTCGTTAGTTCTGGACCCCAGTTCTTTGATTTCTTAAGATAGGCGGGTAGCAAGTTTACTAGAGGCCTCCGCCAGTTCCTTCTGCAAAATGGCTTTAAATTTTTTTAGCAGGACCCGGCCGCGGGAGTCATCCTCCTTGTCCCTCTCGACTGTTTCCCCGGGTTTCTGTCTGCGGGCTTGGGCACCCCTCGTACCCGAGTATCGGCTATCAGCGTCGGACTCACTTTCTGCGTGTTCCGAGTCCTCATGTCTGGTACTTGGCGCCATCTTGGTCTTCGGGGTGCGCGCTGAAGAGGGCCTTTCAACGCCAGAGTTTTCACCCTGCCGCTTTCCTTTGCCGCCCATCTGAAGGCTGGGGTGATCAGAGGGGAGATGTGTGGGGGTCCGGTCTCAAAAGGTGGCTTCTAGATGCCGTAATCAGCTCCGATGCAGCCGGGAAGAGCAGAGCTCACTCAGAACGCGTCCATCTTGAGCGGCTGCAGGCCACGCCCCCCGTGATAGGGACATAATTTAAACTGTGAAATAACCAGGACAAATGGGCAAATACAATACGTGGGTTTTAATTATGGAGGCATGTATTATTTTAAAACTGTAGTGGCCGAAAACTGAGAAATAATGAATTTTTTCAGTTTTTTTCTTATTCTTACTGTTAAAATGCATTTACAGTAAGGTAGCTCTTAGCAAAATGTACCACCCAAAGAAAGCCTAATTGGTGGCGGAAAAATCAAGATATAGATCAGTTCATTGTGATAAGTAGTGATAAAGTTATAGGCTAATGAATGGGAGGTGAACATTGCTCGGATGCATAAAGTGAAAACGGCCAAGGGCTTAAGTGGTTAAACAATTATTGTGCACTTTCTGTAAATCCAATAAACTTCATTTCACTTCTCAAATATCTCTGTGTGTGTCTCCTATAGGATATACTTAACTGACATTTTTTATCGTAACAACCAACGATTTATACAAGCTAATCATGACGATTAACAAGGTTGCCCAAACTTTCGCATCCCACTATATATATATATATATATATATATATATATATATATATATATATATATATATATATATATATATATATATATGTGTGTGTGTGTATGTATGTATAGTATTTTTTTTTTTTAAGGCAGCCAATCAAAACACTGTACTTTTCAACCAATAAGTTTTCAGTGGTTATTTTAAATCTGCCGCCTGGTCCATCAAGATGCACAGCAGGAGAAGTAGAGACAATCAAGCTTAGTGTACTTATGTTTATGTGTTTCAAAGTAAACTATTCTTGATAATGCAATATATTTGTACTATTGATTTTAATTCCGTAGAAACATTTCACTTCTATAATTAATATTGCAAAATGTCTCGTATACTCACGGTTAGCCGAGGTCCAGATAAGACCTGTATATGGATACGGAGAGGGGAAGGGAGTCATACCAGGAAAAGGAGGGGGGAGTACTCAGGAAGTGGGAAATAGTCAGAATAACAGGGATCAAAATACACTACAGCTAGTTTGCTATCAGTATATGCAGAGAGCTCCTTATACTGCACATACCAAGGTGGACATTCCAGAGTCTTAACAAGACAGTAAAATCAATATTGCAAGTATATTGTCCTATTTCTGCTGTACTTTTTCACATGAACATCAACATTACTGATGTTTCAGGCCGGTTTTGCACCTGGCCTGTGTGATGCTCCACCTGTCGCATTGCACAAAACGTCAATCATATGACCCTTCAGTATAGTGCACCAACAGCGTCATATGCATAGAGCCACCCCCTGCCCAGTGATGTACTTCCTGCTGCACAGGAAGTATGCCACTGAAATCCCTGGGATTTCCGGATTTCCCCATCATATTCCCGTACTTTTGTGCATGTGCCTCACACCACGTTTACTTTTCCTGCTTCACCTATTGACTCACATAATTTCTGCAGCGGAACTCCGACGGTAACATGGTTTGACTTTGCGGTGACTCGGCAGCCGACTGGGCACTTTCGCCGCAACACAACATCACGGCGTAAGTGTACTGGGCCCCATTGCCTTGTATTGTCGTTGCGGTACCCTGCGGTAAAACAGGGTAACGCAATGCAGCTTTGCAAGACAAGTGTAAAAGGGGCCTCAAACAACACATCAACTATGTATATATTTGTACGTGTATTGCTGGATGTCGTGATTGTACGGTGTTTTGAACTTCTCATGTATCTATCGTCCCCAATATAAGATGTTGGTGCTGTACAAATAACAAATATGAATAATTTAAGCCTTTCCAAGATCACTTAAATACACTAATGCTTTATTTTTTTTCTCATTCTGATTTCATCTGACTTCTGTACACTGTTTAGGGTGTCAGGACGCAGGTAGATGCCTAAAATGAAGCAACATGCCCTTGTTTATCCCCTGATGACTGCAACCGCCGAAACTAGTCAGGCCAAAAGCAGGCAGCACTGAACAAGGGTCGATTTTTGAGGTTCTTAGTACCACATTGGGTGGGAAGCGCTACATGCCAAGGGAGGTTCCTAAGTGGATTAGGACCCTCTGGAAGTAAGTGTTCACCTCACCTGTACTGCCTTTTTATCCAGAAATAAACGAATTGATACTTTTCCACTAAAAGCACCCCTGTCTGCTTTGTCTGCACTCTGAGTTCACACAGGTGGTGGAGTGGAAAGGCATATATCAGAAGAAGAATATACCTGCGCTGTGATTTACTGCTAAAATATGACCTGCGCAGTGCCACACAGACAGTGAAAGCTTTCTTCCTTTTTTTGAGCCTGGAAGACACTGCGCAATAAATACACAGAATAGGAATTAGCTGAGAAGAGAAATTAAGGGTACCGGTAACAACAGGATACTGAGGGTGAGATTTGGACTTGCCACTGTGATAAATAAGCTGATCTTTTTGTAATTGGATTTGCCAGAGGCAGTAGACGGCCATGTTAAAGTATACCCAAAGTGGGCCGGGGGAGGGGGGCGGGATGGGACACGGAGGCATGTTTCTTGCTGCAGGATCGCTACCCCACCCCCGAAATTGGTGACATGCGATTGTCGCCAATTTCAAGGGGACGGGAGGAAGGTATTGCCTGCTTAAACATTCGCTGGGGGCGTTCCTGAAGGCCTTCCTTAGCTGCCATTGGGCAGCTCTGTCTCTCGCTGGCCGCTAACCCGCCTCCCTGCATGCTGCTCTGTGTGTGATGTGAGACACAAGGAGCAGCTCTTCCAACGTCGTGACATCAGGGGATCGGGTAGCATTGTTTTTGTTTAATCCCCACTTCGGGTTCACTTTAAATAGACAAGCAGGAACAGAGGATGTGCATGGGATTATATGTAGCTGAGGGGGATTCTCAATTTCGGAGATTTTCTCCTAGGAGATAATTTTTCATCTTTTGTTTAAAATAATCTGAGTATTTTCTTGCTTGCTGGTGGCTTAAAAGGCATTTTATTAATAAGGTATGACAATATCACCTAGGAGAAAACAGAGGAGAAAAACTGAATTGATTATGGGTTGCAGAGTATCAGCAATGGACAGCCGATACATTGTCAAACATCACCATAGGAGACTGATTTGATCACAGAGTAGAATGTCTGCTTGATTATGAGATATCATGTAATTTTATCATTACCTAAGCAGGATACAGTTTTCCAGCATGCCTCTCTTTCGGCTCTCATATACAAGTCTTGCCCTTTTAATTTCTGGGGTTTCACCACTGCGCTCCTTCCATACAGGTAGTTGGATTTCTGCTTCATATCCTGATGTATCACTCAAGAACTTCGGCCCTTGTCGTACAACGAAGGCCGAGAGAAAAGAGCTCTACAAATAAAGTGTGTAGAATGTTAACAGAAAGTTCATATATCACCTAGCGTTATGCGGGATTGTCAGCCACAAAATCAAATTCCATTTACCCACTTCTCTGTGTTTATTATGCAGTCTACAACCTGACTCTGAATTGCAAGCATTCCAATATAATCATAAATGTTTCTGCTCTAATGTATCTTATCTCAATCAGCCTGGCTCCTTTTTGGTACATTGCCGGGGAGAAGGAAACTTTTGCTTTTACTTTTATGGGTGTCAAAGTGAAAGAAAATTGGCACTAGTATGGTTGCAGTGACCCAGCAGGATCCCTTATAGGGAACAGTTCTTTAATCACAGCAGCCTCTACAACTTGAAGCATTCCATATCTCCCAACTTTTTGCGGTGACTTTAAGACACGCCCCTGCCCCTCTAATCATGCCCCCCTCCACCACACCCCTAGCCATGCATACCACTAAATATTCATAAGGAAAAGATGTAGTTTAAGAATTTCACACAGGTCCTTTCTATTATCACTAGTTTTTCTTCATATTAACATTTGAAATAAATAAATAAAATATATACATCTAAAGGATGGGAAAAAAGTTTGAAGCCAATTAAAAACATTCTTTTAGAAGTAAAATACCGTAATTTTTTTTCCGGAATTTTCGGAATATAAGGCACATTTCATCTTCCCTGGAACTGAGGGGAAAAGTGGATGTGTTTTATATATAGATACGGTATTGTGGGGTTAGTGTATTGTAGTGTGTAGTATAGTGTAGCTTAACTGGTAGGTGTAGCAGGGATTGGTGTAGTGCAACTTAGAGATAGCTTGGGGTGGTCCATTCCCTAATGTGTGCCCTCTAAACCTAAGTGCATCTTATATACCGGAGCATCTTATTTATTTATATTTATACCTCCAAAAAAGGGACAGATGGGAGGTATGGAGTTCTAATTGGCCGAATAGTGTGGACGTAGTTATTACCCCAGACTCTAACAAGCTTCTCATCCATGCCCTCATCATCTCCTGCCTTGATTATTGCAATGCCCCACTGTCTGGCCTCCCTTTGAAATGCATTGCACCCCTTCAATCAGTCATGAATGCAGCAGCTAGACTCATCCATTCTTCACCCCGCTCTGCCTCCACCCCCCCCCTCCCCCAGTGGAGCCCTACACTGGCTCCCTATCTTTTTTTAAGATCAGTTTTAAGATTCTGTGCCTTACCTACAAATCTGCGCACAAGACCAGCCCATCCTACATCTCTGATTTCATCCAGAGATATACCTGCCCGCCCCCTCCGGTCCTCCAATAATATCCTCCTGACCACCCCACACATTTCTCACTATCATACACGCCTATAGGACTTCTAGCAGTAGTCAATTCATTAGTGGGATTTCGCTATGAAATTTCTCACTGCCTCAACTATAGAAGCGCCAAATGAACACACCATTTTTCGTATTACGCCATGCACCTCTAGGAACAAGAAATCTTGCCAGTGACACAGACAAGAATAAAATCCGCCAAAAGTTTCTTATATTTTTTCACACTATTTAAAGCTAAAAGAAAATATATTTCATATAATTATTACTTTGTATAAATCTTTGTTGCACTTGTCAACTAATTATATTTTGAACTACCAAAACTAAAAGTACTCCCTTTTAGCTGCAATGCCATTGGCTACCAGTGCGAGCTTCTCTCGGGGGTAAGGAAGAGGTCACAGGACAAGGTCAAACTGTTGTAGTACCTCAAATCCCCCCCACCAGCACCATGGCTTCACTCACCCTGCATCTGATCAGCGACAACATCTTCAGCGTGTGACGTCACTCCGCAGCCCGGATCTCCTATACCGGAAGCTGGCGGATAGGGGTTGTCGCTCAGCGGAAGTTCCGGTTGGCGCGGGATCCTGAGAGACGCTAGTGTGAGGCCGGAGAGCTGAAGCGGACGAGCAGAGCAAGCGGGCACAATACCGGACTCGGTATCCCGGCTGCCGGGCATGGCGGACGGGACGGACTTGATTGATATATACGCCGAGGAGGAGTTCGTCCAGGTGAGAAGAGGCGCTTCCCCTTGCGCTGTGCACAGAGCCCCACTCCCCCTCCTGCTAGCGCCAAGCATTGCTATAGCTCTGCTCCCCCCCACTCCCCCTCCTGCTAGCGCCAAGCATTGCCATAGTTGTGCTTCCCCTGGCGCTGTGCACAGAGCTCCACTCCCCCTCCTGCTAGCGCCAAGCATCGCCATAGCTCTGCTTTCCATGCAGCTACGCTGTTATTGCTTATTACCATTGCAGACAAAGATCCTCGCTGTATCCTGAAAGTGTGATCCTCCGGTTGGTGTGTACTTCCCCCCTCTCTCCCAAGTTATAACATTGCAGAATAGCCAGATAGCTCATGGGGTCCAGAACCACTAGGAGAGTATAAGGGGCTAAAAGAGACAGAGAAGCGTGATGCTAAATATAACTTTGCCTTCCTAAGACCGAAGGTATTTGCAATCATTCAGCTTTAAGTGTAAGTGTGGTTTTCCATGATACATTGTTGCAGAATTGGCGCTGATCTAGTTTAGAGCATAGTTTCTTAACATTTTATTGGTATGTACCTCTTTTAAAACCCTGTACTCACCAAGTAACCCCTAGCATAGTAAACATTATCACAAGTACCCCATGGCAAATATATATTTAATCATAATACATAATTGGTTCTAAACAGTTTCCAAGCATTTACTATTGCTTTTAATTAGCTTAAACACTAATTTGGCGCTTAAATAAGATTTATCATTTTCTAAAACTATACATTTGTTATTGGCAAAGTATATCAAGCCTGAGTACCTACTGGAACCATCAGAAGTACCCCTGGGGTATGTGTACCACATGTTGAGAACCTAGGCCATAGAGCAGTGTTTCTCAACATTTTATTGGTATGTACCACTTTTAAAACCCTGGACTTGACAAGTACCCCCTAGCATTGTAAATATTATCACAAGTACTCCTTGGCACATGTATATTTGTAGTACATGATAATTGCTTCCAAACCATTTCCAAACATTTACTATTGCTTTTAATTAGCTAAAATACTAATTTGGCGTTAAGTAAGATTTATCATTTTCTAAAACTCTAAATTTGTTGTTCTTGGTTAAGTATATCAAGCCCGAGTACCCCCTGGAACCATCAGAAGTACCCCTGGGGTATGTGTACCACACGTTGAGAACCTAGGGTCTAGAGAACCTAACGGGGGACACAATGGGCTCTATTCATACAAAATTTGTGGTGAAAAAACTCCTGGAGGGAAAATACCGCAGCTGTATTTTAGACTTCTGGGTGGTCATTCCTAAAAATTTTGCCAGCTGCTATGCAAGTGCGGAGATCTCCCGCTGAAGGCTGGCGGTAAGCTGTCGGAAGGCATGCGGAAATACTTAAGCCGGCAGAGTCCCTCTGTGCGCTGCTCTCTCTGGGAGGTCTGTTCCATTCACTTGTATGTAATCCGCAGGCTTCTCGCTAATCAGAGGAAGATGCATTTCCCGTCCACATACCGCTTCCTCTAATCTTTATGAATGGCCATTTTGTTACTTTTTTTTCTAGATAAATCTAGAAAAACACTGCAGAAGGCGGAAATTTCTCACTCTGCTGGGGGATTGAAGATTTTCATGCGGGAACAGCTTTTATGAATGCCCACTTTGCTAAATGGTCGGAAAGTCCGCTGTTTTGAGCGGAAAACTTGCGGTAACATTTTATGAATAGAGCCCAATGTAGGGAATATCTGCTAATGTCATTGGATGGACAGCACCCTCTCAAACTGCTAGATTTCTGATAGGTTGTAGTATACTATGCACATGCTATTCAGCTATTCACAATGCTTTGTGCTATAGAGGGTGCTGTGGTTGAACTTTTCCCCATTGGGTTTCCTGATGGGTCCCTTAAACTAACACCCCTGAATTTGTAACTCATCTCAGCAATCCAACATGAAGGGATCTAGTATGGTTTAGGTTGAGATAGGTAAAAGGGGGCGCTGCCATACTATATGTGAAATACAGTGGCATCCAGAGGGTAATTTGGGTGTTAGCAAAAGACTTTGCCCAAATTACAAGAAAAAGCAATTCAGCTGCCAGGAATAGCTGGCAGCCGAATTGCATCTTATCCCTGAGCCCATGGCAGCCTGGAAAGAGAATAGTAATCTATGCTGCCAGGAAACTTGCAATAGCCGAGTGAGCTGTTATTTTGGACTTGTCCTGTGCCCAAATTTCCTGGGGCCCTTTTTACCTGTGTGTGGTTTAGGTGAACCTTTTTACTCTGGCCCAGGGCTGTGGAGTCAGAGCAATTTTGGGTGCCTGGAGTCGGGAAAAAATGCACAGACTCCTGATGAATTTCAACTGTAATTAAAATAGAAAATATGATAAAATGTTCTATTTCTCAGATAATAGTCATCATAAATAATTTACATATACAGTAATAGCTGTGCTTCGTCCACAAAAATGAAATAAACCAATCCAAAAAAGTTACTTGTACTGCTTCAATAAATCAGTCCCTGCATTTTTAAAGTCGATATACATGTCTGATTGTGACTGTACAGTATATATGTGTACACAGGAATCTCTTATATATGCTAAATAACATCTATGCTGTGAGAATAAAGCCTGATGTGTAGACGTGTCACTAAAAGAGATGGTCAATGAGATGGAAATAATTCTGCGTTGATGCTGATTTATGCAAATGTATGCCTTCTCTTTGCTCATTAAATCAAATAATTTGATATGTTGTTAAAATTTGGTTTGGTGGTTACGAATTAAAGGGTACCTGAGACGGATGAAAAGAGAGGTTTTATACATACATGGGGCTTCCTCCAGCCCCCTTCAGGCCAATCAGTCCCTCGTTGTCCTTTGCCACCTGGATCTTCTGCTATGAGTCCCGGTAATTCAGCCAGTCAGCGCAGTCCGGCTACATGCCGCTTCCACAGCCAGGAGCATTCTACACCTGCGTAATAGTGCTGCGCAGGTGTAGCACGCTCCCGGCGGCAGAGTGTGTGCATGCGCACTACGCCCGACTGGCTCAAGTACCTGGACTCATAGCAGAAGAATCCAGGTGGCGGAGGAGGACAGCAAGGGTCTGATTAGCCTGAATGGGGCTAGAGGAAGCCCCAGGTATGTATAAAACTTTAATTTCATCTGTCTCGGGTTTACTTTGTTACACAGTAGTACTCTACATATGCACTCCCCAGGGAGCTGCAGGGGATACACTGAGAATGTTGTGCACATTGAACACAGAGGTGTTGTCTATCACCCATAAACCTGGTTCAGATTGTGCATGAAGAATGTGTAAGGCCTCTTGCACACTGCAACCGATTCCGATTCAGATTCCGCTTTTTAATCAGTTTTTACATCCGATTCAGATTCTGATTTGCAGTGTGCAAGGAGCAAACTGCAAATCTGAATCGGAAGTAAAAACCGATTAAAAAGCGGAATCTCGGAATCTGAATCGCTTGCAGTGTGCAAGAGGCCTAATAGAGGAAGAATCCCCTCATTCTCCTGCAGAGTACCTGCACATCACTCTAAAGGCTCATACACACATCAGACTATAGTCTTTGGAAAATGAAAGATCACAGACCAATCTTACCACCCTTCATGTAGTATGAGAGCCATACTCTACAATGTCTTTTCTATGGAGCTGAACTCCACATCAGAAAAAATCTTCGCAAGATGCTGCACACACAGATGCTGTACAGACACAAAAGATCTGTTCCTGCCAAAAATCCATTCCTGCAAATTGCAATGATAGTCTATGAGATCTGCAGATCATCATACACACATGATTTAACTGACATTCATCTGCAGATCAAGCAATCATCCGCAGATCTGAAAATCCATCCTGGTGGATCTGATCTGCAGATGAATGTCAGTTAAATCATGTGTGTATGATGATCTGCAGATCTCATAGACTATCATTGCAATTTGCAGGAATGGATTTTTGGCAGGAACAGACCTTTTGCAGATAATGATCTTTTGTGTCAGTACAGCATCTGTGTGTGTGCAGCATCTTGCAAAGATTTTTTTTCTGATGTGGAGTTCAGCTCCATAGAAAAGACTGTGTAGAGTATGGCTCTCATACTACATGAAGGGTGGTAAGATTGGTCTGTGATCTTTCATTTTCAAAAGACTATAGTCTGATGTGTGTATGTGGCCTTACATATACCCACAGTTACATTGCCTAGGGCCTGATAAATGTTCTTTGTTCCAGTCTGTACCTTTTACAAGTACTCTTACCAAGGACTAGTTTTAGTCTAAAGAGAATACATATAGCAGTCTACATATCCTTCAAACTTCAGTTGTCTTTTAAAATTCCTAAGCGTTGGCAGTTAAGAGACGAATTTCATGTTACATACTTTCAATCAACAAGATTGTAATATGCAAATTAGAGAAGTCGGAGTCCGTAGAATCCTAAACTGAGGAGTCAGTCGGTGGATTTTTGTACCGACTCCACAGCCCTGCTCTGGCCTACCCCCCTCACTAGTGCTCTAAACTCTGGTCCCCTACCTTCTGTGTCCCCACCTCTCCCTCTAGATTGTAAGCCTTCGGGCAGGGTCCTCCTCCTTATGTCTCCTACATGTTTACGCACCTCCATTACCGTACACCCATCCAATGGATCTGAGTTGGGGCTCTTTTCCACTATGAAATGCGATCGCAATTGCGTTTCAATTTCCACCATGCGATTGAGCTACTATACTCATAGTACAGCTCCAGTGTTCTCCCCAGACTTTTAGCCGGGTGCTCCACCCGGCTAGATTTGGTGACCACCCGGCTGTCATCGGCTCACCTCCTCACTTCCTCCTATGCTGTAAGCAGAGTTGCCCTGCATTTTCATCTCAACCCACCGGGCTACTTTTTCATGCCACCCGGCTACTATTTCATCTCACCCAGCTAGAAAAGAATTCTGGGGAGAACACTGAGCTCAATCGCATACAAAAGCGGCAGGGCGGCGATTGCGCTTTGACCAAAATCGCATCGCAATCGGATCGCACTAATGGAAATTTCTGCTGCAGTTTCCATTAGTTTAATGTACCTTGCGATTTGCGATCAGAATCAAATCGCAAATTGTAGGCTGGTGGAAAAAGTAGCTCAATCGCAATCGCATGGTGGAAATTGAAACGCGATTGCGATCGGAATCGCGATCGCATTTCATAGTGGAAAAGAGCCCGTAGGGCTCTTTTCCACTATAAAATGCGATCGCGTTTCAATTTCCACCATGCGATTGAGCTACTATACTCATTATAGTACAGCTCAATCGCATACAAAACGCGGCAGGACGACGAATGCGCTTTGACCAAAATCGCATCGCAATCGGATCGCACTAATGGAAATTGCTGCTGCAGTTTCCATTAGTTTAATGTACCTTGTGATTTGCGATCAGAATCAAATCGCAGGCTTGTGGAAAAAGGCCCTTAACTCAACTTGCTTTAATCTCCATGCTCCCATCCAGTGACCGACTAGGCATTACCTTGTACTCATACTGTGCTGCATGATCTGGTTTGCATTTATTTCTGTATTGTCTTATCGCTGTATGTCACCTCTAAATATTGTCTGTAACCTTAACTAATATGTTGGTACTTTATAAATACAATAAATAAATTAACCAGCGACAAGGTCCACCGCAATGGTTCTCCATTCAACTTGAAACATTGGCCAAATAGTGTGGGCATGTCATTTCTATAACCTTTCTGAAACCTAGACATTTGAGCCAGGACTGTGCAGTCGGTACAAAAATCTGACTCTTCAGTTTGATGCCTTGACTCCTAATCTGCATATAATCTTGTTGGGCTGGTGCAGTTCTGAAGCGTTTTTTAAAACTCTTGCAGCGGGAAAACCGCTTGGCTAATGAAAGTAAATGGGATGGTGCACACCAGAGCGGCTCAATTTTTCCACAAACGCAAGTTCGGAGGCTGCAGCATTTTTTAGATTTTTGAGGCGTTTCTGTCTCAATATTAAAGTATAGGAAAGTGGAAAACTGCTCTGAAAAACGCTAGATCAGAGCGGTTTTCCAGGCGTTCTTGTTACAGAAGCTATTCAGTAACAGCTTTACTGCAACAATACTTGTAATCTTCTACACAAAAACACTTAAAAAAAAACCGCTAGGCATGTTTAGAAAATGTCTCTAAAGATGCCTAGAATTGCTCTGAAATCTTCTTCAAAAACCTCTAGCGTTTTGCAGATCTGCTAGAGGTTTTTGGTGTGCACTGGGCCGTTGATTGAAAGTGACATAAAGGGTATTTCTTCACTGCCAAAGCGTAAGAATTTTAAAGCTGTATTAAAATGGCATCTGCATTTGGGAAGAAAACAAAGCTCCTGGGCAGGAAGCTAACTCTACCCTGCTAGTGCTTCAGGTGGCAACAAACTTTACCATTTTTTGGGGGATTTCTTTTCAATTCAGTAATGTTTAAAAAAAAAAAAAAATCTGATGGTCACGTTTGAAAAATCTGACCAATGTATCACACAAGTTAAATTCTTCCCCAGTTATAACAAAAATGAAAACTCTGAGGAAAAAAAACAAGTTAATGTATTGATTTAGACCCAAGCAATCTATCCTACATCAGATCCTATGCAGATTAGAAGAGAATGATAGTGTTTAGATGTTAAAACGATTGGGCACAGTAATGTGTATGGATTGTCCACATCAGACTGTGAATGTGTGCAAAGGATAACTTGATTGTCGCAGGAACCCACACTGACTTGATGAAAACAACTGTTCAGTTATAAGAGCCATTATCGTACACCTGTGTATGTTGATTTGCATTTCTGTTTGACTGATTACATAGATAATGTATAGGTAGCTTGCATCCTTTTTTTCAGTGTTTGTCCTTGGTGGCAAGATTATTTTCTGCTCCTGAGGAAGACTGCGTAGTTATAATCAGATGAAACACGTTGAGTTGTTTTCATGGATTTTAGCAATTTCAATTTCCAGTGTCTTATAGCGGTATGAAACTCAGCATTTCTTCTTTGCTCTAAAAGATTTACAGAGGCAGTACTGTTAACCACTTGAGCCACACCACATGTGGCCAGCGGGCGTGGACAGTGTAGGGGCCCTTGTGGTCTGGCTGTATGGGGGAACGCATCTGCCTGCCTGGGATTATCGCGGACTACATAGAAGTGCTGCCTACATACCGCAATCCGTTTCAGAGTGACAAGTGTAAATGGCTCCTGTTTAAAAAATAGGAGCCGTTTACTGTCAGTTTTGTGATGAGCAGAGAATGGGCAAAAAAAATCTGTTCTGAGCTCAAGTGGGAATAAAGCCTAAATCCTACTACCAGAGGGAAAAAAATGTAGAAATCGATCATTTCTGGCATGTCCGATCTGCTCCCAATTGATAACGTGACCGATTTTGTGCAGTACTGATCTGAAAATCCATCTTGCTATTGTTCGGGAGCAGATTAGATATGTTGGAAATTATTGATTTGATACATCGATCTGCAGGGAATTGGATTGGATTTCCAATTAGAAACGATCACACATTTTCAACTGAGGAAGCTCTAAAGTTTGTAAGTTGCTCAGCACTGCTACAGTATCAGACATCATTGGGTAGTGTCTGAATCGCACACCTGAAACATGCATGCTGCTAATCCAGTCTGACTCCAGTCAGAAATGCCTCCATCTGCATGCCTGTTCAGGATCTATAGCTAAAGCTATTAGAGGCAGATGATAAGCAGAACAGCCAGGCAACTGGTATTGTTTAAGATGGAAATAATCTTGGCAACCTCCGTATCCCTCTCGAATAATTTTTTTTATTTTTTTTTTTTAAAGCCCCGCTTCAAGATTCCTCTGACAACCCATGCTAAATCTCTCTCATCAAACCTAACAAAGCACACTCCATCCCTGGCTATGGGGCCCTCAGATTTGGCAGTCACATGACCACGGCATCAGACAGCCACAATCGTCAGTATCACTTTAGCTTGTGCCGACCACACCTTCTGCACCTTCCTCCTGTTCTACATTTCAGAAACCCAATCGTCCCAGTTGCTCTCTTCCACATCACATACTGCACCTTCCCTCTAGTTTGGTGAGGGTGAGCGGAGGAGTGAATGTAATCAAAACCATATCCCATCACAGAAGTGACTGGGAAGTGTTATACATAGTGATCTGCATTGAAAAGCTGAGGGAAACTAGTGCAGAAGTCGTCAACTGGAACCTCAAGGATCTGTGGATGATGGCCAACCTTGGAGGAGGGAGGGGTTAGCAAAAAGTTTAGAAAGGCTTTAATAAATCTTCTTTCCTTCATAGGAATCTGAATTTGCTGTAGAGCAGGTGGACCTGTATGACGATGTTCTGGCAGTGCCATCTCTAGGATCATCTCACGGAGATGGGAAGTCCGGAGCCGTTGAACCCACCTCCCATATACAGGCTACCTCTGCCAAATCAAGCAGCAAGTCGCCGGCCATTTTGTACACATACAACAATGCACGCAAGAAGGCTTCTGTATATATTGGGAACTTCTCATGGGTGAGTCTCTTTATAATCTCAAACCTACCGGCACCATAGATTTCCAAGTTTGTGCCTGAAAGACTGCGCATACTTAACCGTTTGTAATGCATTATTGTATAAGGCATCTCCAAAATGTAATACTTGTGGATAAACTATGAATGTATAAAGGCACTTTTTTTTTAAAAGAAAACTTGAAATAAACATTGATGGGTGTTTCACAAATCTGTTTTCTGTTTAATTTTCTGTTTGTAACAAAAGTTGAATATCAACACCCCCAAAAAATGTTTTTTCTATGCATTTTAGAAGTGCAGTGCCACTGTAGATATAAATCGCATATTGTTTGCATCGTTTATATTTCTCACAAACCTTAAATTGTGTTGCTGTTAAAGTGTATGGTAATGACATTTTAATTTGAAATAAAGGTATAATTGTTCTTCCTTGTGTACTTTTTTTTCTTTGTACTGTTTTAATATAAAGACTTAATCGTACCAATCGGAAGTGCGCATTACCAGAATATTTTTGGCTGTATTTGCTGTGTACAGCAAAAAATATTCTGGATGGGAGAACATTTCTTTTTTTCATATGGGGGAGGGGGTATCCACTCAAGTGTGCTTTAAAGGATACCAGAGCCAAAATCAATATGAGAAACGAGCATGACATCATGCGTAGAGCGCTGTAGGAAGCTTGCAGCCGGGTCAGCACAGGAGCACTGATGCCCGACCCGGAACAGGGTGCCAGAGGGTATTTAAAAGGCAGCAAAGAGGGAGAATGCTTGGAGTGGTGGGCATCACCATACATGCCTGTTCCCCCTGTTTCTTATATTGATTTCGGCTCTGGTATCCTTTAAAAAGGGGCTTAATTGCTTGTTTTTTTTGTTTTTGGACTTAAAATGTTGGTGTGGAGCTGCTAATTGTTGTAATAAGCAATGCCATACTCTGATTCCATGTTTTTCCCTTCTAATATGACTTGGTGTGCTCTGTTCACAAAACCTCTCATAAATGACTTATTTATGACCTAATTGATAAAAATCATTCAGCACATTTACAAGCAAAATAATCACTCAAAGTAAGTTGTTCCAGATTAACTTCATTTCAATATTACCTTTAATGAAAACCGGAGAAAAAGCTATGTGAATCATGTCCAGTGTGTCTCAATAATACTGCCTTAATAATTAGTGCCTGCTATAAACCATTCCCCCCCCCCCCCCCCCCCATTTTTATTATCCAACTCCTCCAGGATAGCACATCAATAAATGCCATTGCTAGAATATTAGCTGTGTTTACCACAGGGCTGAGGAGTCTGAGCAGTATTTGGGTACTTGGAGTCAGGAAAAAATGCACTGAAAATATGATAGAATGTTCTGTTTCTCAGATAAGTCATCATAAATAACATAAAGCCTGAAGTGTAGTTGTCGCTAGAAGGGATGGTCAATAAGATACAAATAATTATGCGGTGATGCAGGTTTATGCAAATTTTGTATGCACATTTAGGCACTCCCTTTGCTCATGAATTCAATTCATTTGGTATGTTAAATTTGGAGTTGGTGACGGCAAATGAAGTTACACAGCAGTAGTATACACTACATAAGTACTCCCCGTAGAGCTGTTCTACTGTGAATCCACTGATAATGGTTTGCACATAGACAACACCTCTGTGTTCAATCACCTGTAAACGTGGTTCAGATCGAGCATGAAGAATGTGTAATAGAGGAAGAATAGCTTCCTGCAGAGTACCTGCACATCACTCTTACATGTACTCAGTTACATTGCCTAGGGCTCGGTCCATGTTCTTGGTTCCTGTCAGGACCTGCTACATCTTACCAAGCACGACTTTTGATTTCTGTTTAACAGCTACTCTACAACTATATCCTAAGTTAGTTAAAATGCATCTCTGGTGTACATAAAAAAAAAAAAAGTACACAAATGCTTAAAAGCTAGAATGTCCCAACACATAGGCCCATATGCAATTTATATTTTCACCTGCGTTTTTCTCTTTAAATGAGATTTTCACACTTGTCAATAACATGCCTTTTAAACCACCAGCGAACACAAAAAAATACTTAACATTTTTATAGAACTTTTTCAGCTACTTTTTGGTAATTTTTTTTCCCAATGCAAAGTCCTGAAATGTTGTTCTAAAACAAAGTTGAAAAATGATCTAGGAGAAAACTCAGGAGAAAAAGTTAATTGCATATGGCCCACTGTCTGTTTAATAAGATTCAAGGGAAACCTATATCATCAGGGTTTCGGTCCATAGATCTGCCCCCTTGCAGAAAATGGTCCTGGCTTTTTCTATATCAGATATAGAAAAGGTAGAGGCCTTTTTCTGCAAGGTGACAGGGCTATACGCTGAAACCTGGCTGATATGGGGCTTCGGTGACTCTCATACAGACAATATGCTGGGGCATTCATTTTGACAATGACAGGCAGGGATGGCTAGCAGGGGAGTGTCTGCTTCCTGGCCAGGAGCTTTTTGACCCCAAAATCAGGTGCCATCTTTATTATTATTTATTGTATTTATAAAGCGCAAACATATTATGCAGCGCTGAAAAATAAATAGGGATACATACAATGTAAACTAAGGGTGACAGACAGAGAGGTAACAAATAGTTATACGACATAGCATAAGTTTATCCATGCAAACGGGGGTATAAGATGCATGATCGTGTGATTTATTTATTTTTTTTTTTTTTTTGAGACCCAGCAATTCAAGTCAGTTAGTCCATGGGAAGGGTGTCATAGCTGGGATTGCAAGATCAAGGACACACTACCCTGCCAAAGGCTTACAATCTACACCTTAATATAGCTTTAAAATTCCTAAGCTTTGGCAGTTATGAAATGCCTTTTATGTTACATACTTTCAATCAACAAGCTTGTTATGCAAATTAAGTCGTCGGTGGAATCATAAATTGATGAGACGGAATTGGATGATTTTTGTACTGACTCCACAGCCCTGGTCTATCAGCTGTCTCAAGGACTTGGAGGATATTCCAGCAAACAGGCAGTTGATCTAGCAGAGCTGTTCAGGGCTTTAGAAGGTCCTTAACTCATCAGCAGGACTAATATCTGTTCTTTTGGGCAAAGAGACATAAGCACTGCCAGAGCCCTACAAAATGACTTCTACCAGGACACTAGTGTGACTGTCTCTGACCAAACAATTAGAAGCAGGTGTTATATGAGCTAATGTCCTCTAGAAGACCCTGTGCTCACTGTTTGGCACTGTGGAGCCTGAATTGCGTTTGCCTTACAATACCAGAATTAGCAGGTCTGACACCTCGTTCTTCTCACAGATGTCACCAGGTCCACCTTGAACACATGTAACAGATTGGACACAACAAGGCCCTGTACAGAGTCTACTGCTCACTATACTGTGGGAATAACATGAGGGTGCAAATATATACAGTGACACCAGTTTCACACCAAAAGGCTACGTCAGGAAAAGTGTACAGTGCAACAATATGCAAAAGACATACGAACCCCCCCCCCCCCCCCCAACAAAATTCCCAGCAGCTACAGCGCAAGTCAAAGCTCTAGTGTCACTTAATATATTTGCACCCTCTGTTATTCCCACAGTATAGTGAGCAGTAGACTCTGTACAGGGGCCTTGTTGTGTCCAATTAGGGCAGTGATTCTTCACCCATTGGTTACACTGACCTGCATCTGTCACTGCTCAGCCCTACATGTGTGTGAGGTAGCTACACCCCTCCCTACGATTCACATATTAGGGTGGGGATCAGTGAGAACCCTAGCACACCTGTTGGGGCATGTGAGCCTCCCACACTGACTCCTGTGCACAGGTCTCTTCACTTGTCCTGTATATTCTGTTGTGGCCCTTACTATTGACCTAAAGTACCTTATAGTGCTGTCCTTTGGACTTAGATTAGTAGTGTTTGACAAGAGTCAGATTGCACTTGCTACACAGTGGGCTCAGAGCATCTGACAGGAAGTACTTCCAGGTTGCAGGCTAACTAGAACTAGCATGTCATTGACCATGTCTGTTTAGCAACAACAAGCCTTACTTGAAGATAACGAAGCAGGTGAGTGCCTTGTCGACTTGCTGCATGATCCCTTGGCCATCCTGTGATTATGTTCCGGAGACAATGGTGAGCCTACAAAGCAGCCCCTAGCCAGTTACTACACTTGCACATAGGTATTCACTATCTTGCACACAAATTTATGTGAAATGCCTCAAACGCTTCCTGCCATTAGCTCAGGAAAAACATCGGCTGGAGTCTACTCAGAGGGCCCCAAACTGTACTGAAGCAGAAAGATCACGTTGCCAGGAATTGATGGTAGACATATTAAGCTTGTGGGCATGTCTTGAGTAGGTGGGAGGAGCTATCCCTCAAGGTTAGGGTCTGGATAGGAATAAAGTTTAAAGAGAACACGAGGTGGGTTTGAAAAATCCTATTAGGACACAGATGCAAGTGCTGTATACAATGAGCAGCCTCTGTCCTTACAGACTGTCCAGGCTTCCCCCAGGCTCTGCTGTCTCCCATAAAAATAACCCTCCAGGCTAGAGACACGCAGATTGTCGCTAGCCCGGCTGTTTAACTAAGGCTGTCAGTCACTGCCACTTCACCGCCTCCTCTATAGCACGTGTCCCTTCCCTCCCGCCTCCGTAAGCCAATTGGAGGAAGCTTACAGAGGTGGGGAGGGAAGGGATACAGGTGGGGAGCTGCGGTGACTGACAGCCTTAGGTAAACAGCCAGCTAGCGACAATCTGTCGCTAGCCTGGGTGTTTTTTATGGGGGACAGCAGAGCCTGAGGGAGCCTGGAGATGTTCTGTAAGGACATAGAGGCTGCTCATTGCATATAGCACTTGCCTCTGTGTCCTAAGGATTTTTCACATCCACCTCGGGTTCTCTAAACTAGATTCTGAGAGTCCATTTACCTATTGCTATATGATGGCTTGGGTTGAGGTGTGTGCACTTCCCGACACCTCCGCAAAGGCCTTGTTGGTATCTTTGGAAATCTTGGTTAGTGATGTCAAGCCTGTGCACAATGCTCTAACCTGCTATTTCAGATGCTGAACTTGCGCTTTCAAGATTTTACATGAGTCTATGCTATCTGTAAACAAAAAATAATGTTGGAGTTCTCCTTTTAAGTCCCGCTGGACTTGCTACAGTGCTTGACAGTAGCCAATTGCATAAACAATTTCATTCTTCATCTGTCATTGACCAGCATTGATACAAATTTGAGAGTTCTTCTTTTACAGTATGAAATAATGCAGAGGATGTCCTGAGTTGCGCTTTCTTTCCAGTTATTATTTTAATGTTTTTCCTTAGTGGACAACAGATCAGCAGATCATCACAGCCATCCGTGCAATTGGCATTCGTGAACCTGTAGAAGTGAAGTTCGCAGAGAACCGTGCAAATGGCCAGTCCAAAGGGTGAGCGGTTCAAATGAAAAGTATTGGAAAGCCTAACTGAAAAAAATCTTTGTAACATTCACAGATATGCTTCAACACCTTTACCCATTCAATTTCAAGGTACTTTATATATAAGTGGCCAGGGAAAGTGTTTTTCTAGAAGTGGGCTTTCCTTTGAGCATAGAGTTTGGTTAAAGTGGACCTGAACTCAGAACTTCCTCTCTGCTTTAAAAGATAAGTACTTTATATACTTAAGTATAAGCCAACCCACAACTTTTACCCTACAAAAAAAAAAGGAAAATGATTGGCCCGAGTATACCGTATTTTTCGGAATATAAGATGCTCTGGAATATAAGACGCACCTAGGTTTAGAGGGCAAAAATCTGGGGAAAAAAATGTATACAGTATATTCTAAACCTGGTGCGTCCACCACCCATTGTCCTCTTATTTCCACTATGTGTCCCTTTCTGTCCCCCTGTGTGTGGCATCCCTTCCTGCCACCTTGTGTGATCCTCTTGCCCCATGTGTCCCCTCATGTCCTGTGTGTCTCCTCCAGCCCCCCCTCTGTGGTCCTCCAGGCCCCTTGTGTCCACTCCCTTCCCCCTGTGTGTTTCTGTGTCCCCTTCACCCCCCCCCCCCCCCCTGTGTGGTCCTCCAGTCCCTGTGTCCCCTTCACCCCCCCCTGTGTGGTCCTCCAGTCCCTGTGTCCCCTCCTGTGTGTGCCCCCCCCCCATATCGAGCTCCCCCCCGTAACAATAACTGCAGAGCAACTCACCTTTCTATGGATTCCATAGCTGTGTGGTCTGCTGTGTGGTCCTCCGCCTCCAGCATGTCAGCTACACCTGTAAATGAAAAATTAGCACAGAGACACTCACCTACTCGGCGGCGGCAGCACGATCTGCAGACATCCCGTCCTGGGAGGCTTCCCCTAGTGACGGCTCCTGCTAATGACTCATTGAGTCATGGGGAATGACTCATTGAATTATTCACAGGAGCCGTCTCTAGGGGAAGCTGCGCGGCTCCTGTGAGAGATGTCTGCAGATCGTGCTGCCGCTGCCGTCGTGTAGGTGAGCGTCTCTGCGCTAACTTTTCATTTACAGGTGTAGCTGACATGCTGGAGGTGGAGAACCACACAGCAGACCACACAGCGCTGGAATCCATAGAAAGGTGAGTTGCTCTGCAGTTATTGTTACCGGGGGAGCGGACCCGGCAGACCACACAGGGGGACAAGGCAGGGAGTCCCCGTCAATGCGGCGGATCGGCGGTTGGCATCGGCAGGCGGTTCTGAAGTCGGGGATTCCCTGCCTTTGGAATATAGGACGCAGGCACTTTTTCTTCCTATTTTTGGGGGAGAAAATGCGTCTTATATTCCAAAAAATACGGTAAGTCGATTTGCCAGGCATAGGTGCCCCCAGTATAGGTAGCCAGGTGTAGCTGTCCCCAGTGTAGGTTAGTCAGTCAGCCATAGGTTCTCCAGGTGTAGATGTAGCCAGGCATAGGTGTGCTCCCTTCCCCTGCAGGCAGCAGCAGCACAGCAGGACTCCTCTATGTACATCGCCGCTAACAGGAAGTAGTGTTATTACTACTTCCTGGTGGCATTTAACCACTTAAGCCCAACTGGACGAACATTCTCGTCCAGTTGGACTACGCTTGCTCCCGCCGCCGGCCGTTAGGCCAGCGATCAATGAATGGAATTATAGATCCCATTCATTGATCGAAGCCCCCCGCAGAAAAACCGACAGCCTCTTAACAGAAGCTGCTGTTTTTCTGATAGTCAAAAAGTTTCCTGTCGTCCTAATGCATCCTGGAAGCCTGATCTTACTTTTCCAGGACTTTTTGACTGTGGCCATCTTGTGGCCAAATAGTAAAACTACACCCACATCTATTTTTTATTAAACAAATGTATTTTACATTTAAAATTAGCTGTTTACCTCTGACACCACAAATTACCCAAATACAATTTTTAATAAAAAAAAAAAATTACAATAAAAAAAACAAACCTAAATTGGTTACCTAAGGGTTTGAACTTTTTAAATAAGCATGTCAAAGGAGTACATTAATATAATTTTTTAAATTATGGGCTTGTAAATAGTGATGGATGCAAATTTAAAAAATGCACCTTTATTTCCAAATAAAATATCGGCGCCATACATTGTGATAGGGACATAATTTAAATGGTGTATTAAGCGGGACAAATGGGCAAATTAAATAAATAACCCTTCGGGCTTAAGTGGTTAATCATCGCCTGGAGCCGCCCAGAAGATGAGTCTCCCTGCTGCCATGAATTCAGCCATGGAGAGGGGAGTGCGGAGTGGGACCTGATAAGAGGGAGGGAGAAGTTTTGGCCCCCTCCCCGCAGCTGAGTCCCGCTGTGCCACTGCTCCCCTCTTCTATCTAATATTCCAGCCTGCAGGGGGAGGGAGGGAGCACACTACCTGGGGGGGGGGCTCACTTGTACTTGACTCGAGTATAAGCTGAGTCCCACACTTTGGGACCACTTTGGTCCCGAAAACTCAGCTTCTACTCGAGTATATGCAATCACAGCATAACCTTTTCAGAAAAACATTTTTGTTACAGCTGATGCATATCCTGCAATAAATCTGCAGTGTCTACTTCCTGTTTTCATGGAAGCTGATATAGGATTAACATCCTGTGTTTACAAATTATCTTCTCTGTCAAGGCTGCTGAAATTCCTTAGCGGACACAGCTGAGAGATCAAATTGCCCTTGTGCTTATGCTGCATACACACTTGAGATAAAAGTCTCTGGAAAAGGCAAGATCACAGACCAATTTTACCCCATTCCATGTAGTATGAGAGCCATACCTACACAGTCTATTCTATGGAGCTGCACTCCCCATCAGATAAAATCTTTGCAAGATGCTGCACACAAAGATGCCCTTACACATTCAAAAGATCATTATCTGCAAAAGATCTCTTCCTGCAATAGATCCATTCCTGCAAAATGCATTCATAGTCTATGAGATCTGCAGATCCTCATACAAACCTTGTTTAACAGACTTCATCTGCATATCTGGCAATCATCTGCAGATCTGAAAATCCATCCTGGTGGATCTGATCTGCAGATGATTGCCTGCTAAACAAGGTGTGTATGATGATCTGCAGATCTCATAGACTATGAATGCATTTTGAAGGAATGGATCTATTGCAGGAAGAGATCTTTTGCAGATAATGATCTGTTGAATGTGTACGGGCATCTTTGTGTGCAGCATCTTGCAAAGATTTTATCTTATGGGGAGTGCAGCTCCATAGAATAGACTGTGTAGAGTGTGACTCTCATACTACATGGAAGGGGGTAAAATTGGTCTGTGATCTTGCCTTTTCCAGAGACTTTTATCTCAAGTGTGTATGCAGCATTAGTCACAGATGAGGGGGAATTAGACAGGCTAAACTCTCTAAATACATAATGGGCGCATTTGTTTCTTACCTTCTGTCCTGTGCAAGAGTTCAGGTCCTCTTTAATCAGGGTGGTCACATGATCCGAGACCAGGCATATCTCTAATTGCTGTCGGAGTGCTAAGGGTGTGAGGTGCAGTATGGAACTAGAGATATTTGTGCACATGGTACATTGTGTAGTCAGTAAATTTATAAAATCTAATGCGAATCTCTTTTGAAATCTTAAACAGAATATCATTATAAGACCATATTTATTGTGTTGTGGCCACACTATGCTATGTGCAAAACCTGTATGTGATCTATGATTGCCAAGTCTGAGCATCTTATGCAGCCTCCATCTTTTCATAGCAATAGGTTTAATGCTACATACACACTTGCGATAACGATCGTTCGCTAGGAACGATAATTGAAAGACCAACGATAGGAATGCAACGATGGGATGCCGCGATCATCATTCATATTTTAACGATCGTTCTCGCAGAAAAGAACGATCAGAAGGAAATGTTGCGTACATGTTTATATAAAATTAAAAAAAACACACTAACATGGAGTTACAATAGATACAAATATATGATTGTTAACTTGAAAGCAAAGTTTAATTGAAATGAGCAATGTAACAATCTTTACCTCCGCGCTACAAAGGAAGTACTGAAGCTGGGCAGAATTCAACGCAGGCGCATTGGCCCTTGTAACGATCGTTCTCGGCCGATGTCTGTACACACTATAGTTTTGTAACGATTGTCGGTAGATACGATCCGTCAGGTTGGATATTTCCATCTTCCCGATGTCGTTCTTTTGTCCGTGTTAATGATCGTTGGGTAAAGTTTTTTTTTTTTTCCCCGATTGCCGGCGGAACGATCGTTAGCTGTTTCAAACGACCATAGTCGCCAGTGTGTACGCAGCATAAGATTTCAGTATTTGCATTAGATATTATGGAATGAGCATGGTGCAATTTAATGAGGTACCAAACTAAACAAAAGCTTTGACCATATTGCATCCAAAATATTATAAATAGAAAATGCAATACTACCTCACTACTGCTCCACCATTGTTTAAAATCTATAAGTTGCTGCATCATATTCAGCCTACCACCCTCTTTAAAAATGAAAAACACATGCAACTTTTTTTTTTTTTTATCCCGCAATTGTTTTTGCATTTGCAATTCTGGGAACCTATATAGTAGTTGTCCCAGCATGCAAGAGGATACTGCCTCAGTAGGATGCCCTGATACTGCCTACAGTTTAATGAATGGTTTTACTTTAAAAAAAATAAATAAATAAATGTTAAAGGAAACCAGTGCTGGCTAAACAGAAGTGTTATACATACCTGGGCTCCTCCTGCAGCTCCCACACTGCCGTCCTCCGCCTCTTCCTGCGCCGGTACTGGGCCCGTCCCTTCCATTCGCAGCCAGTCTGAGCAAGAGAAATTGCGCATCTACGTATCTCTCCAGTGGCTGCTGGAGAGATACGTAAATAGTGCACTTCACTTGCGTCAGATTGGCCGCGACTGGAGGAAGTTACAGGACCCGGTACCGGCGCAGGTTGCTATATAGATTAGCAGCATGCCGGTTTCAGGTGTGTGATTCAGACACTACAGATACCTGAAAGATTAGGACTGCAGAGCAACTGGTATTGTATAAAAGGAAAGAAATATGGCAGCCTCTGTCTTTTACCTCAGGGCCACTTTGCAGACCAGAGCAGCAGTGGAGTTACCGGTAGCTTTCTCTTGAAAACACATGGAGGCAGATATTGGAGCATGTGTGAGCATGCACATGTGTAAAGGTCAACAGCTTAGTTAAAATTGCCCATGATGCCATTCTCAGCTGGCTTGTACTTTGCTGTACCGACTACAGGAAAATCTATTTTCCAGGTAATTCTGAGAGGACAGCCGTCACACTATTCACTGCGTTTATGGAATCCTTCTCAAACAGGCAATTGAAACTAAAAGGAAATGCTTAGACAAGATCACACACATTATGAATGACATTTTCTGCATTACTTTACACTTGGGTTGGCCACCCAAATTGTCAAGTGGCCTTAAATACACATTACTGCAGTTCTAATTAGAAGCTAGGAAATCAAACAAAGAAGAAATGAAAAAATGCAAAAATAAATTGGCCTAGAGGCCTTGCAAGCCTCTGAAGTGGCTGCTGAAGGGTTAAAGAAGTAAAAAAAACAAAACCTATGCTGTTGATTTGTCAGTGGAGAAGCACCTTAAAGGTGCATAAACGTCTGATTTTTGCAAACGGCCGGTCATTTGAACGTCCAGTCGTTTGGACGTCAAATTGGGCATGTGTTCGGTCGGTCATTCACCTGATGAAACTAGATTTGAAATGATCCGCCAAGCGGATGCATCAAAACCAGTCTTATCAGGTGAACGACCGACCTTACACACGCCCGATTTGACGTCCAAACTACCGGTTGTTTGTCACATTTGTATTAAGGTTCATACACTTGTCAGATTTTTGCACAGTGTCCCTAATTGGTAACCCTGCAGTGCTTGTTTGGTAAAATGAGAGATTCTGTCTCTACTTACTGCCCTTTGTGCATTTGACAAAAGGAATACCTCTCAAATATACAAAAATCTGCTGTCCTCCAGTAGCGCAGCATAAAAATCTTTTTCATCTGTGTTCTTACTGCCCCCCTAGCTGACCATCAACCTCTGCTGTGGAGCAGATCCTGGCTTGTAGTCAGTGAAGGTAGGCTGCGGCCATACTGTCTTCTTGTTACATGACTATAAGCTAGGGCATGGCTGCAGTTGCTGCACAAGGGTAGAAGCCAAGAAAACACTTAAGCTACAGATGTGTTCTCTGTAGTCTCATGGTTTAAATGGAGTGTTGCAGAGACGGTGGAAAGGTTGCATCGAATGCTTTCTTATGGTTAGTGGGCATTGTCGCATTTGACACACTTTAAGCACGTTTGAGTTGTACAAGCCTGGATAAAATTCATGCATTAGTAAATGTTACTGAGTTATTATACAGAAATGCTGTGGAAAATGTTGCTCTGTATATATAGTGTGCTTGTTCTCAATCCTTTTTCTATCTCAGGTTTGCTGAAGTGGTGGTTAACTCGGAAAAAACTGCTAACCAGATTTTGGAACAGTTGCCTCGTACAAAGCTTAATGGAAAGAAGCTTGATGTTCGGCCAGCCAACCACCAGAGCCTGACCTTTTTTGAAGCTTTAGCACGAAAGAGTAAGACCTTTTTTTAGGATGTAATGTATGTGCCTTTATTGTATTAACTGGGGATTCTGAAAGACCAACGCTGATTCCAGAGTATCCAAGTAGAGAATGTAAACCACCATCTCCCTTGTTTCCAATTCCCTGGCTTTCAGTTTTGGTGCAGTTGCGGACCTGCACATAAATCTCCATTAACCTCCCTCGCGGTATGATTATTTCCAGATTTTACTTACTAACAGCAGTAATTTTTTCACAAGCTTTTAGACCCTAAAAATCATACTGCTAAATAGATCTGCTTCAGCCCCGTACAATACACACCTCCCATGGATCCAGCTCGGGGTTACCGCTCTGAGCTGCGGATTTCTGGCACAAGCCGGACTCTGGGTTACTGCTAAGGAGGTTAAGGCGAAAAAGGGGTTAATTTTAATGGGAAATGTATGTATTTTTACTTAAAGGACTTACGAGGTGAAAAATCGTAATTTTGGTCTTTACCTGTTTACTATGTGAATCCATAGGTGTGTTACAATGTGTCCTCCGTTGCATTCTGCCTCAAAAGTATATTTTATATTCCCCCCAGGCTACGACCCGACCCCACAGCACGGGTCGTCTCCTATGCCACATTCAAGATGGCCGCCGCAAAGATCCACGGCTGCGCAGTACGCATGGCAGAGAGTGCGGCTGCGCAGCTCTCCACCCTCTCCCAGCCGCGTACTCGCTGTTAGCGTCATCCTACTGTGACAGCGGGCGCGCTCACAGCGAGGGCGGAGAGCTGCGCAGCCGCAGTCTCCGCCATGCGTACTGCGCAGCCGCGGATCTTTGCGGCGGCCATCTTGAATGTGGCATAGGAGACGACCCGTGCTGTGGGGTCGGGTCGTAGCCTGGGGGGAATATAAAAGCTACTTTTGAGGCGGAATGCAACGGAGGACGCATTGTAACACACCTATGGATTCACATAGTAAACAGGTAAAGACCAAAATTACGTTTTTTCGCCTCGTAAGTCCTTTAAAGAAAATCTGTAACAAAAAAACTTCCCTAGGGGGTACTCGCCTTGGGTGGGGGAAGCCTCCGGATCCTATTGAAGCTTCCCCCGTTCTCATCAATCCCACGGCGGCGGCGAAAATCCTCCCGAAGCGGCGGCGGCGGCGATGTAAATATTTACTTCTTGGCTCCAGCGCAGGCGCAGTATCCGCTCCTTCCCACGGAGATAGGCGGAAATAGCCGATCTCCATCGGGCCTCTCTACTGCTCAGGCGCAAGTCTCCTGCGCCTGCACAGTAGCGCAGACCCGACGGAGATCGGCTATTTCCGCCTATCTGGATAGTGTAATAGGTGGCTGGATAGTGTAATGGTTAAGGGCTCTGCCTCTGACACAGGAGACCTGGGTTTGAATCTCGGCTCTGCCTGTTCAGTAAGCCAGCACCTATTCAGTAGGAGACCTTCGGCAAGTCTCCCTAACACTGCTACTGCCTATAGAGCGCGTCCTAGTGGCTGCAGCTCTGGCGCTTTGAGTCCGCCAGGAGAAAAGCGCGATATAAATGTTGTGTGTCTGTGTCTGTTTGTTTCTCTGTCAGAAGAGCCGCAACAGCGCCCCCGCTGGAGCCTGGAAAGGTAAATATTGAACAGGCTGTCGGGCCGCTGTTCGGAGGGCTGCAGTGAGACCCCCGTGGGACAGAGGAGGACAGGGGAAGCCTCATTAGGATCCGGAGGCTTCCCCCTCCCGAGGTGAGTACCCCCAGGGGACGTTTTTGGTTTTACAGTGTCTCTTTAACAAAATTTATGTAGGGTGTAATTTTACTGTTTGGCCACTAGATGGCCCCCTAGTTTATTCACGTGTACTGTGTGAAAGTTGCACTGAAAATAGTGTGTGTGGTTTCACTTTCGTTGTGTCAATGACCACAGCAATCTCATTGATGCCAGTAGTCATTAATCACCAGCACTTTGATCAGGGAATGGGAACATAGTTTCCATTCACTGATCAGTGTACTATTACACCGTCCGGGGGTGTGCTAGGGGGACATGCGGGTGCCGCGCATTGAAAACAGCAGACTAATATCTATGTCCCTGGACCAGGAACAGTCTTTCTGCAGGGCGTAGATATACAGCTGCAAATGTGGCTAGTGATTCATGTATGCCTTACGAATGTGCCCTACTGTGAATTCAGCCTTAAGCTGGCCATACACTGGCCCGATTTACCGCCGTTTCGACAGCAGATTCGATCACTGGGATCGAATCTGCTGCCAATCGTTCGCGCTACACGACGAATTTCGATTCATTTCGTCCGATCGCGCCGTGCGGAAAATTACCGTCGATCGCCCGCGGGTAAAGAGCGCATCGCTAGCGGCGTTCGAGTGCCCGACGACCGTCGCAATAGAGCCCGCATACATTACCTGCTCCGCCGGCGCGACTGCCCCCGCTCGTCTCCGCTCTTCTCCGCTCTGGTCTCAGGCATGCCTTCACTTATTCCTGCCCGGCAGGAAGTTTAAACAGTAGAGGACGCTCTACTGTTTAAACTTCCTGCCGGGCAGGAAGAAGTGAAGCATGCTGGAGCCGGAGACCAGACCGGAGAAGAAGAGCAGAGAGAGACCCGGGAGTCGCGCCGGCGGAGCAGGTAATGTATGCGGCGGGGGGGAGCGGCGGCAGCAGCACCACCACCACAACAGATTGTGATCGGTTTCAGGCTGAAATCGGTTCACAATCTGTTTGCAGGAAAGGTAGCCATACGATCCCTCTCTGATCAGATTCGATCAGATAGGGATCTGTCTGTTGGTCGAATCTGATGGCAAATCGACCAGTGTTTGGCTACCTTTAACCACCCTGGCGTTCTGATTAAATCGCCAGGGTGGCTGCGGGAGGGTTTTTTTTAAATAAAAAAAAAACTATTTCATGCAGCCAACTGAAAGTTGGCTGCATGAAAGCCCACTAGAGGGCGCTCCGGAGGCGATCTTCCGATCGCCTCCGGCGGCAAGAAATAACACGGAAGGCCGCAATGAGCGGCCCTCCGTGTTTCGCTTCCCTCGTCGCCATGGCGACGAGCGGAGTGACGTCATGGACGTCAGCCGACGTCCTGACGTCAGCCGCCTCCGATCCAGCCCTTAGCGCTGGCCGGAACTGTTTGTTCCGGCTACGCTGGGCTCGGGCGGCTGGGGCGACCCTCTTTCGCCGCTGCACGCGGCGGATCGCCGCGCTGCAGCGGCGATCAGGCAGCACACGCGGCTGGCAAAGTGCCGGCTGCGTGTGCTGCTTTTTATTTGGTGGAAATCGGCCCAGCGGGGCCTGAGCGGCAGCCTCTGGCGGTGTTGGACGAGCTGGGCTCGTCCAGACCGCTCAGCAGGTTAATGTTAAAAGTACCTTTTAGATTTAAAGGACAACTGTAGTCAGTGATTTTTGATTTTAGATGTGAACAAAGCCTAGCGGTTTATTGCTCAGTCATGCAACTTGGCACCCAACCGAATTTTATCCCCTTTTCTTCTCACAAATAGAGCTTTCTTTTTTGATTGCTGCTGCTATTTTTTTATTCATTTTAATGTATTAATCAAAAAAGACCTTTTAGAGATTGAAAAAAAAAAAAGACCTTTAAAGATATTTAAACAAAAACTATTTTTTTTATCTCCCCCCCCCCATACACACACATTGGTCCTTGACTAAGATACATACACCACACTATATCTACATAGACATGCCTATGATAAGGGTTAGATTGTGAGCCCCTCCGAGGAACAGTAAAGTTACAAGGCTATACTCTCTACAGCGCTGCATAAGATGTCAGCGCTATTTAAATACACCCCATTACATAAATGGAAAAAAACGATCACTGGCTGGCAGACTGATCGCTGGGGCCCACTGTTTACTGACAGGAGCTTGTGCTCATACGACTGCAAACCCACGTCAAATCTTGCGAGATGACTTCACATGGCATCGCTGAGACCTGAGAGCCACTGTCCTGCCACCGTCCTGCATTAGATGGACAGGAAGCTGTTAAAAGGAAATTAATATGGAAGCCTCTCGCTACAGTTATCCTTTAACAGATCAAAGTAATGGAATCGGATGGTCGAGCCGGCTCAAAAGCACTAGATGTACTGCCATCTTTTTTAATCCAGTACCGTTTATCTTATAGCATAGGTTATCTATTTAATTAGAATTATTTTGATTAGTATCTAACCACTTTATTTCTGTTATTTTCTCATCAGAAATTCCTCCCAGAGCTAATGCAAAGGGCCCAGGGGACTCTACAGATGGTTCTCCCAACATGAATGATTCTGCAGTTTCATCTCCACATTCAGAGACTCCTAAAACCATAGCACCGTTCTTTGCACGAGCTCCTTTCATAGAAAGCCCCTCCCGCATCCCTGTCATGACTCTTCCCAGACCTCCTATATCAGTTCCACCTCCTGTAACCCCAATGCCTCTTACATACCGTGCTCCTCCCATCCCTCCTCTGCACTATCCACATCTTATGCCGCCTCCTCCAAGGCTACCACCTCCATTAGGCATGCCTCCCCCCAGTGGTGTGCCTCCTGCGCTTCATTTGAACCCTGCATTCTTTCCCCCTCCAAATTCTCTGCTGGGCCCACCGCCTGATCCCTTCAAGGTTCTTTCCAACCCCTATTTGCAAGGAAGGTAAGTTGCTGTAATTGGCTCTGAAACCAAGTTTTGTTTTTTTTTGTACAAACCTTTATCAGGTTGAATGCCCTTTAAGACTTAACTTGCCTCTGCGTTTTATTTATATCTTAATTCAGTATTTATATCTTAATTCATTGTGTGAGGTATAACAACTTTCCAGAAATGTTACACAAATTATATCATCCAGACTTTAGGTACGTACACATGCACTACTATCAGGAACAACGGGTCCATTGGACCACCCCGCTGGGCGGGCGTTCCAGCGATAGCAGAGCGTGTGTACAGTCTGTCTGCAGACTGATAACACTGTTTCTGAACGATCCGCTCAGCGGATCACTCAGAAACAGCCTTATCAGTCTGCAGACAGACTACACACTTTACTATCGCTGGAACGTCCGCCCAGCGGGAGGGTCCGACGGACTCGTCGTTCCCTGTAGTACAGCGTGTGTACAAGCCTTTACCAGTATTTTTTTCTCACCATGACACTTAAGGTTTGTGTACCTATTCTTAACTTGATTAAAATGTTGTAAACTGTGCCACTGATAATGCAGTGTACTTGTGTTAATGATTTTAGCTAAGTTTTAAAGGCACTTTCCTTTCACTACTACTTAAAGTGGATCCGAGATAAACTTTTACTCATTGCATAATTGTGTTCCTTTCCTATTGTTTATAGGGCATTCCTCAAGCCAAATACTTTTTTGTTTTTGTTGTAATGCTCTAATTCCCTATAAACTAAGCCACGCCCATAGGTTTTCAGAGAGCCAAGGCACTTTCACACAGTAGCAAGGGCTCATGGGAGCTCAGTCTGGGCAGGAGGAAGGGGAGGTATTACTAGCCAGAGATTTCAGAGGCAGAAGGGAGGAGGAGGGGGATTAGGTTTTTTTTTGCTCAAGATGTAGATAAGCCTGCCTCTGTGTAATGTTTACAAAAATGTTTACAAACAACATGGCTGCTGTCGTATCACAGGAAGAAATATTTTTATTCTATTAAAGCTGTTTGCAGATAGAGTTGCTGTGTAAACTATCTAAACTTTAGATAAGATATATAGACAAGTTGCTTGTTATAGTTATTTTCATCTCGGATCCGCTTTAAACAATTAAATGACTCACTGCTAGGTTTCTACTCTGACTCTTGTGTGCTCTCATAAGAGCTGCAAAAAAATCGGCGTTGCGGACACACAAATTACGACGAGAGAAGGAAAGGACCTTCTAATCTGAGCACGTTTTTCAAGCCTGGATTTACATTTACAGTTTACCCGTAAGGGCACAAAGTAACTGCTTATACATTTAATAATAATGGAGGTGGCATCTTAAAATTATAAAATGGGCTGAAAAGCAATTGGGCAGGTCTATTGCATCATTGGCGAAGACCCCCTTAAAGTATATTTTCACTTTTAGTTGCTGCCATCTCCAGCTAAGAGGATAGTGCTGATCAGAGCAGCTGTGGTACATGGACCTCATCCTCTCCCCATAGCTTGAATGATGGGGGTGTGTAGCAGCCACCAACCTTTCCCCCTCACATCCTGCCACAAGTTATGGCATACGGACATGGCATGTTTCCCTTCTTTAAGTGTATTGCAAATGTTGTGACAGCTGGAATCCTGGATGTTGCAGGGAGAAGCACGACAGTCCACTAAGGGGAGTGAAATTGAGGATCGGTGGGGGGCCTTTTAATATTTTAGGAGGTCGGGTAGATGACTAAAAGCTCCTATAGATATTTTTAATAGATTGAAATTTTAAATTGTTAGATTTGATAAATGTAGAAGCTAACCAAAATTTGTTTAAAAGGTTTATCTGATTCTTTGTCCATTGAAAATAATTGATTGGGATAAGCTATTCTCCCTGCAGGCTGACATGGCCAGAGTGTTGTGGTGCTGCAGGAGGAGAGATACGGGTGCGAGGGTGCCTTAGCATTGTACTGTGGAGATATTAGATCTGATATCTGATCCTATCAAGTAGGGCAACATGAAAAATGGTCAACATTGGATATAGATCCTTTACTGCGTCTCACAGCGTATGCCAATTTTGTATTCGTTTTTATGAGCATTGACTTTTATAGCTTTTGCTCACAGCAACCAGATTAAGAAAATGTGGTATTCTAGAAATTTTAGGTTGGATTTTAGAAGCCCCTTTTTTGGTGATGTGAGGCAAAGTGTGACGCAGTGATGTATGACCACCTTGTATTTGTCTATTTTGCATACTCTTATTTCTGGGCTCTGTGTGGTGTCCTTCCAGCTTAGCTCTTTCTGCTTTTATGTAGGGACATGAAGCTTCATCCGCATCAGCCGTCTATCAGTGAAGCAGAATTTGAGGAGCTTATGAACCGAAACCGGACAATATCTAGGAGTGCGCTTTCCAACGCAGTGTGTGCAGCATCATCGGGTATTTGCCTGTTACTATATTCAGCTCCCTGTATCTTCTTTGCTGTATATAGCTTATTTGGAACTGTTTTTTCATGGGTAACGCCTATTTGTTTTTCTTTATGTTCATAGGGGATTTTTTAAATGCCATAAAAACACTAGAAACAGCAATTGCTGTTATCAAGGAGTCCCGTGTAGCCAATGATGAGCGGTGCCGTGTTCTGTTGACATCCCTTCGAGATTGTCTACGTGGAATACAGGACAAGGCCAATTCCTCCAGGTACCGGCAGACCTTTCCTGACTAGAAATAACATCCCAGTGGACTTTAGTCTGTAGCTGACTATAGGCACAGAGCTGTCTGTGGTCTAGAGTTTGCTATTGAACACATTTTAGATAGTTAAAGGGATCTGTGCAGCGATTTTTGCATTCTAAAAAACCTCCCAGGGGCATGCATAATGTGTGCCGAGGGGAGGGAGGGTTGGGGGCTAGGGGAACACAATTACCTACAGGGTGCTTATCCCCAACCCCCAGTCCACACGACATACCCCATCCTCTTCTCCCGACCATCAGCTGCTGTGGGTTTTCCTAATTCCCGGGCGGGGTCATGTGCAATGCAAGCCGGGAGATGCCAGTACAGAGCTGTACTTGCATCTCCTGGACTACATCTCTCTGCATACAGCCTTATCATATATTTTTTTTTTTTTTATCTTCTATGAAGTACTAACATTTGCAAAATAATGAATGCAAATAAGTGTTCTCCATTTTGTTGAAGTAAAACTGCAGCGATGTAAAGAAAAACAAACTTGCCAAAGTAGAGGGAAGGCTCTGGATCCCATAGAGTCTTCCGGATTCTTTCTGCTGCTCTTGTTCCACTGCTTTCCCGCATTCGGTATTTGTGCCTTCAGGACTTCTCGGCAAGCTATAGAAGCACACATGTCCCCAAGGTCTTCTGAAGACGGGCACATCCGTACCATGTATGAGTGAGCCTAGGTTTGCCTGTAGAAGAAGGGAGGGAACACCGAGAGCCCAATATAGTGTAGTATGTACTGGTTATTGTAATATGCTAGAAGACTGCAAAGTAGATACTCACAAACCAGGGTTATCTCAAAGGTAATCGCTGTAACTGCAGGTGAGGAGATTAGACCTGTCACCTGCAGGATTAAGAAGTCGCTCTTTGGAGATAGGAAAAAGGGGATATATTACCCCTCCACCAGGGGTGGACACAAGTATCTATGTAGTAAACAGAAGTGCCAAAAGAGTAAAATGAATAAAAATTGTTAAAATTGCTTGGAAGGCAGACTTATCTCCATACCTCCTTAAAGCAGACACACAAACTGTCGATTTCAAAATGATACAAATGTATTAGATATTCTACAAAGTGGATTTGCTCATCTTCAGAAGTTCTTGGGAAGAGAGTACTGCCTAAGCCTGCACGAGGCGGCCTGAAGAGTTATTCAGCTGAGCTGGTTGAATAACTACTGGGAGTCAGCAGCGGAATGAGAGCATGGAATCATGGAATAGATACTTGCGCTTTTTTTGTTTTGTTTTGTTTTCATACACACACTTCATTTCAGGTTATAAGGAGGTTAAAGGTTGTTACATCACATGCAGAGAAGGGTTTGTTTTGAGATGATGTATCTGATGTTTGCTTTTTATGCCATCAGAAAACGACATCGCTCCAGAGACAGATCGCCCAGCCGATCACGGGAAGGCAGCAGCCGGCGTCACAGAGATCCGCATGAAGACAGATCGGATGACTATTATCATGACCGTCATCGTGATAAAGACCGACACCGCTAGTGAAGGTGATGGCAAGAACTAGAAGATGGTAGATGTGGTTTTATGTGTTTGCTATGTTCTGATGCCTGGAGCTGGAGTACATAGGAATCAGGAAATGTAGTGTCTATTAGGTAGAAAACCTTTGCAGACCTTGCCGGAGTTATGAGATATACCTTAGTCTGTTGAAAGGTCTGGAAGCAGTTGGGAAGGATTCAACCACGTGTATGAAGCAAAGTCTCAAAACATTCACTTAACCAATGTTTTTTGTTTTTTTTCTCCACAGGTCTCCAGAATATTGCACAGATGCTTTTTTTTCAGTTTTAATGAAGAGACTCACATTTTGTTGTTGTGACATAGAGGCGTTGCCTGGCCCTCCAGCTACAACAGAGACGTCTGTTAGCACAGCCCTAATGGATTTCTTCCATTTCATGCAGGGACCAACCTCTCTCCTTTGTAAATCACAGCTCTCTATCAGTCTCAACCCCAATGTCTTCATCTGGACACTGAAATGGCATTCTGTACGTGGCGCTGGCCCACTCCGGCAAAACCCTTTCTTTGCTAGTGTGGAATTTTTTGTTCTTTTCCACCAGAAGTAGTGTCTGTTGATCAGTTGCAGTCTTCCCTGTGTCCTAGCTTTGCCCTGTTGCATTATGTTGACGTTGAGATTATCTGTATAAAGTGACTTTTAACATCTGTACACTGATGTACATAACCTTTATGTCTGTCTATAGGTGCCCTTGCTTTGTATGCCTGACCCCTTTTGTGGGTCGTGAATGCGCACTGGCAAAGGCTGACCAGTATGTGGTGGGTGGGAATGCCTAAGGTGTTCAGGGAGGCTTCAGTCACCTGTGTTTATAGCTATCTTGTTGCAAACCTGGGCAGAGGATACTGATCTTGTGGAAAATAATGCATTGGTATGAGATTACTTTCAGTGAAAACTGCTTTTCATAGTTGTCGGCTCCTGAGAGAATGTTATTGAAGTCAATAAAATTGTGTTGCATGCTTGACATTTTCTCAGAGAAGGATTAGGGTGAAATGGGGCCCTAGGCAATGTAGTGGTTTTGGCTCCCCCTTATGATAATCTGAGGTGGAGAAGGGTCCGTGAAGGTGACAGCTGGGCCCCTCAACCTCCACTAAGCCCCAGGCTCCTGCCTAGGTTGCATTGTGGATGATCCTGCTCTGCGTTTTTTAATTGGTTAGTGACAGCATTTAGCAAGCTAAAGTTAAAGGGCTTTCCACTGTGAGGGAGAATTGGTGTTAATAGCCTCATTCTCTCTTCGGTTGAGATGGAGGTTTTGTCGATGGTATAGGAAGGGGTTGAATATAGGTCTGTTTAATAGTAAATGTGAAGTGCCCAAAAAATAAAATCAGAAATTGTATCTGACGGGGAACGCTCTGGGTCCTATAAAGCCTTCCTGTTCCTCTCCTGGTCCTCTTGTTCCAGCGCTGGTCCCCCTTTCTAATCCCCTGCCGCAGGAGGCTTCGGAAGTCTGAGTGCTCCCGAAGATGGGTGGCTCTGTACTGCGCATGCGACTACACGTGAGAGAGCGTGCTCACGTAAGTGCAGTACAGAGCCGCCTGTCTTCAGGAGCACTCTGACTCCCGAAGCCTCCTGCGGCGGCAGAGAGCAGTATTCAACCGATCGGTTGAATACTGCTACTCGGGGTGACAGCGACAAACAAGGGGGCCCTGAGAGGAGCGGGAAGGTTCTAGCCTTCCCTCTCCTTAGGTAAGTATCTGTTTGATTTTTTTATTTTTTTTTATTTTGCGCTTCCCATTAACTTTAAAAGCCTGGTAAGGTGGCCAGGGAAGAGGTGAAGCCAAGCTTGATCTTTCATGAGAAAACTCAGTTGTCTCAGAAGGAAACCTGTTTTTTTTCATCAATTCCTCCACTCCATTCAGTTATCCAGGTTTGCTTCAAGGTAACCTAAACCATTCAAATCCTATTATTTGTGATGTATGGAGGTACTACATGGACCAGGCATGCTATGGACTGCTGATGACTCCAGAGCTGACGCTGAAAAATACAACTATATCTGTATATATATCTTTTCTTATATTTGAAAACATCAGAAATTTTTAGTTTTCCGTATGTTGTGGGTTTTAATAACTCGCCAGACAGTCTGCAGGGAATTCACCTTTCCCATAGGCATTCATTCGCTTCTCTTGGAACTTGTGAATAAACCTGATAAAGTTGTCAGTCTTTTACTTGAGTCTGTGTTTTCTTTATTTCAGGGTTAGCTAAGAAATGATCTATTCTAGAAAATACTGTAATGCATTCTTTGTTAGACATTACTATTCCATGCTAGTTTTATTTGTAGATTCGGGGGAAAGTTAGATCCTTTCTAAAGGTGATCATTAACTGGGATTTTTTTTCTTTTGCCAAAACTCATATTTTTCATTAGAAAATATTGTATTTAATATATCCCTTGCTTTAACAAATCCAACTTACAATTGTATCTAAAACAGTTGCGATTGGGTCTATGAAAAAATCTGCTGCAAGTATCAACCATTTCATTGAGGAAACGATCGATAATGCAATCGTTCAGGATCGATTTGGGCCCACCAGCTTCTTTGTTTTCAAACAATATCTTAAAGTGACACTGAAGCTGAAAGAAAATGTGTAGTATGGATAATTAATAGAACATTAGTAGCAAAGAAGAGTCTAATTTTTATTTTCAGGTATATAGCTGTTTTTTTTGTAAAACATTGCTTCCTTCTTCAGTATTTGCAGATTACAAACTACACGCTGCATTTTAAACTATAAAACAGAGCAGAGCTAATAACCCTTTTCATTTTCCTACAGTAAAATCTTATTTCAGCCTGAAAATCTCATTGTTTGTTAATCAATGAGCCTGATAGACACTTTTTTTTTTTAATAACTATTGTATTGTAGCACAGAGGGTGATTTGCATCACAAAAGGGCTGCTTGTAGCATTTTTGGAGTGATCGCGATTCTGCAACAACTCTTAGAAAAGCAAAATCGCTTCAAAACTGTTAGAGCTTTTTGGTGTGACAGCCCTTAAAGTGAATGTTTACCGTTTCCAAAAAGAAAAAGTCAGATACTCACCTAAGGAGAGGGAAGGCTCGGTCCTAATGAGCCTTCCCTCTCCTCTCCCGGTGCCCGGTCCCGCGCAGGATCCCCCGTGGCAGTATTCGACCACTTCGGTCAAATACTGCCACTTCCGCATGCCGAAAGGAGCTTTCGGGAGCACTCAGGCTCCTGAGGACGGGGCCGCTCTGTACTACGCATGCGCGAGCGCCCTCTGACGCTCTCGCGCGTACGTAGTATGGAGCGGCCCATCTTCGGAAGCCCGAGTGCTCCCGAAGACCTCCGAAGTCCCTGCGGCGGCGGACACGAACGGGGGAGCCAGCGCAGCACCGAGGGCACCGGGAGAGGAGAGGGAAGGCTCATTAGGACCGAGCCTTCCCTCTCCTTAGGTGAGTATCTGACTTTCTCTTTTTTTTGAAACGGTACCCATTGTCTTTAAGGTGCGTACACACGCACTACTATAAGGAACTACAGGTTTGTCAGACCCTCCCACTGGGCGGGCGTTCCAGCGATCATAGAGCGTGTGTACAGTCTGTCAGCAGACTGATAACACTGTTTCTGAAAGATCCACTCAGCGGATTGTTCAGAAACAGTGTTATCAGTCTGCCGACAGACTGTACACACGCTCTACTATCGCTGGAACGCCCGCCTAGTAGGAGGGTCTGACGGACCCGTACCTTATAGTAGTGCGTGTGTACGCACCTTTAGAGGCACGTACATGGAATAAGGGTGCCTGGAAAAATGTGGGCGTCTGATAATGCCAAAAGTAGACTATGGGTAATGTTACCAATATTCTACTCTGTCTACCTAACCTACCTCTCACTTTAAAGTGGTATAAAGCGCAGTACAGCAAAGTCACCGTTATCTGGAATTCTGGCAAATGGAAGTCTCAACTAACCGGCATGCCTGTGTAATGACTGCACTTTTGGAGCATTTTAGGGGGGTTTGGAGGCATTTTAAATACTGGTACTCCAGCAATGTCTGGCTGTCTCCCGTACCTCCCTGTGAGCTCCTAGCGGCTTTGAGACGCAGTGCACGGAAGCTGCCTTGTCACATAACCCGATGCGGGTCATGTGACTTGCCGCTCGGAGCCTGCGAAGAGGTGTGCAGAGACTGCCAGACATCGCTGGAGTCCCGGTGAGCATTTGCAGCGGAAGGTTTGTGCTTTTTTTTTTTTTTAGCACATGTATCCAGCATCAGGCGATCCCTGCCGATGCCAGGGACTTTGCTGTATTTCTTCTTTGCACTAAAAGATTCTTTACAACATAAAATCTACTACCAGAAAAAAAAATGTATCAGCACAGCAGTTCAGACAGCTAAACACAGAACTTTCTTCTTCAGTGGGAAGCTTAAAGAGACTCCGTAACAAAAATTGCATCCTGTTTTTTATCATCCTACAAGTTCAAAAAGCTATTCTAATGTGTTCTGGCTTACTGCAGCACTTTATACTATTACTGTCTCTGTAATAAATCAATGTATCTTTCCCCTGTCAGACTTGTCAGCCTGTGTCTGGAAGGCTGCCAAGTTCTTCAGTGTTGTGGTTCTGCTATGAACTCCCCCTTCCAGGCCCCTCTATGCACACTGCCTGTGTGTTATTTAGGATTAGAGCAGCTTCTCTCTTATCTTTTACAAGCTGGATAAATCGTCCTCTGAGCTGGCTGGGCTTTCACATACTGAAGAATTACAGACGAGGGCAAAGCTGTTTGCAGGAGAAAAACAAGCAGCCTGAAACTTCAGTGCATGAGAGCTGCAGGGGGAAAGAAACACACAAATGATCTCTTGAGATTCAAAAGGAAGGCTGTATACAGCCTGTTTGTGTATGGATGTATTTTCTATGTGTGGACATACTGTACATCAACCTACTTCCTGTTTTGGTGGCCATTTTGTTTGTTTATAAACAAACTTTTTAAAACTGTTTTTAACCACGTTTAATGCGGCGAGGAGCGGCGAAATTGTGTCAGAGGGTAATAGGAGATGTCCCCTAACGCACTGGTATGTTTACTTTTGTGCGATTTTAACAATTCAGATTCTCTTTAAAGCCAAAGTTTTATATCTGAAGTTGAGATCGGCTACATAATATGAAAACGCCACTATTCACCCTTTCAGACATTTGTTTTAACCCTCTGGGCGATACAATTATATCGCCCAGGAGGTGGCGCAGCACTATTTTTTAAAATTTTTTATTTTTTAAATCATGTAGCGAGCCCAGGGCTCGCTACATGATAGCCGCAGCGCAGCGGCATCCCCCCACCCACTCCGATCGCCTTCGGCGATCAGAGCAAGCAGGAAATCCCGTTCAGAACGGGATTTCCTGCTGGGCTTCCCCGGTCGCCATGGCGACGGGGCGGGATGACTTCACCGACGTCATGGACGTCGTGACGTCGGAGGGAGTCCAGATCCACCCCTCAGCGCTGCCTGGCACTGATTGGCCAGGCTGCGCAAGGGGTCGGGGAGGGGGGGGGACTGCACGGCGATCGGCGGCGATCGGAAGTTACACGCAGCTAGCAAAGTGCTAGCTGCGTGTAACAAAAAAAAAATTATGCAAATCGGCCCACCAGGGCCTGAGAAATCCTCCTGCGCGATATACCCTGAGCTCAGCTCGGGATTATCGCTCAGGAGGTTAATAGAGTTTATTTGTAGCATGGAGTGTCTAATATATTGGAGCAGACGGGACATTTTTTGAATATGGCTCTCATTAACTGCTTTGGAATGGCTCAGTCTTTGCCTTGACATCAATTCAACTGAGAATCTGTACTATAACTTAAAGGCAATGAAGCAGAATGGGTGAAAATCCCAGTGGCCAGGTGTGCTATACAGATGGTATATTTTGGCTGATTAATGTACGCAAATATGCCTCATAAACCGTGGTGGGAAGATATTTTCTGTGATCACGGATTAGCCGTGATTCATGAGCATTTTTTCACTATTCGGCTTCGGTATTCTACACCGTGATAGATTCTGAATCACAGAAATCAGCCATGGCAATGCTGTGAATAAGAATATTTGGAACGCATTCACGGTCATGATTGCGGTGGGTAAAGCAGTGATTAGTGGAAATGACATCCCCTTGGCCAATCAGAGGCCCCCCAGCCAGGCCCTAGCAACCAATCATAGGAGGGGAGGCTCTGCCCTCCCCTCCTGTATATAAAGCGGTGACCATGATGAAAAGCTCCGTCCTTGCTAGACTGGCACTGAGAGGATCATCTCCAGGCTAATTTGTTGCTTCAGCAAGCGCGTTTTGTTCTTAAACAGCGTTTTTACTCCTCTAAACAGTGCTCTTATACTGCAGTATATACTTGTATTCAGCTAGCTAGCCAGTGAGTGATTACTTAAAGGGAACCTAAGCTGAGAGGGATATACCGTATTTCGCGCCGTATAAGACGCTCCGGAATATAAGACGCACCCAGGTTTAGAGGGCAAAAACCAGGAAAAAAAAATACTAAACCTGGTGCGTCCATATTCCAGGAGCGTCTTGTACATATCCTTGTGTGTCCTCATGTGTGCTCCTGTGCCCCCCATATCCTCATGTGTCCTTCTGTGTGTCCTCCTGTGCCCCCATGTGTCCTCCTGTGCCCCCATGTGTCCTTCTGTACCTCCCATGTGTCCTCCTGTGTGTCCTTCTGTGCCCCCCCATGTGTCCTTCTGTGCCCCCCATGTGTCCTGTGTCCTCATGTACCCCCCCACGTGTCCTTCTGTGCCCCCCCCACGTGTCCTTCTGTGCCCCCCCATGTGTCCTCCTGTGCCCCCATGTGTCCTTCTGTACCTCCCATGTGTCCTCCTGTGTGTCCTAATGTGCCCCCCATGTGTCCTTCTGTGCCCCCCTGTGTCCTCATGTACCCCCCCACGTGTCCTTCTGTGCCCCCCCCACGTGTTTTTCTGTGCCCCCATGTGTCCTTCTGTACCTCCCATGTGTCCTCCTGTGTGTCCTAATGTGCCCCCCATGTGTCCTTCTCTGCCCCCCATGTGTCCTGTGTCCTCATGTGCCCCCCCACGTGTCCTTCTGTGCCCCCCATGTGTCCTCCTGTGTATCCTCATGTGTGCTCCTGTGCCTCTATATGTCCTGTGGCCCCCATATGTCCTCCAGTGCCCCCCATATGTCCTCTACCCCCCCCCCCCCAGCCTTCCTCCCTCCCACCTGCGTCTCCTGGCCCCCCCGGATGGAGTGTTAATAGCGGCGGCAACTGCAGAAGAATAGCGGCGATGACTGCAGACGTCCGGCTTCCAGGCACTTCTCGCTCTAGTGGCCGGCTTGAACTGATGACGCGCAGTTCAAAGCCGGCCACTAGAGCGAGAAGTGCCTGGAAGACGGACGTCTGCAGTCATCGCGGGCGCACTGCGGAGGTAAGCTGCCGATACTTATTCATTCACCCGGGGGGGCCAGATACAGAGGGGGGAGGCAGAGGAAGCTAGCGGGGGGGGGGGGGGGGGGGGGGGGGGCAGCGCGATGATATAGGATCAGCGCAGGAGCCTGCCAAAGGTAAGTTGCAGCCGCTATTAACACTCCATCCGGGGGGGCCAGGAGACTCGGGCAGGCATGGGGATAGCAGGCAGGGAATCCCCAACATGGCGGCGGGTCAGCGGTTCGGAACGGCGGGCGTTATTAAGTTGGGGATTCCCTGCCTTTGCCGTATAAGACGCAGGGACTTTTTCTCCCCATTTTTGGGGGAGAAAAAGTGCGTCTTATACGGCGAAAAATACGGTAGATGTTTCCTTTTAAACAATACCAGTTGCTTGGCAGTCCTGCTGATCTCTTTGGCTGTAGTAGTGGCTGAATTACAGATCTGAAACAAGCATGTAGCTAATCCAGTCTGATTTCAGTCAGAGCACCTGATCTGCATGCTTGTTCAGGGGTTATGGCTGAAAGTATTAGACACACAGGATCAAAAGGAGAGTCAGGTAACTGGTATTATTTTAAAAGGAAAGATCTATATCCTTCTCAGTTTAGGTTCCCTTTAAGTTAGTTGTAGTTGGTGTAGTTCAGTGAGAGGGTGTACTGATTGCTACGCTAAGGGCCCTTTCACACCAGAGGGCTTTTTCGGCGTTTTAACGCCACGGCCGAAGTTGGCGTTTTCCTTGGTAAATGAAAGTCCATAGACTTTCATTTTACCATTCACACTAAACGCCGCGTTTTGGAGCGTTGCGTTCCAACGCTCCCAGGCGCTTTTTCTGGGCCTACCGCGGCGTTTCGCGTCGCAATTTAAGTCAATGAGAAACGCCAACCTTAGCTTTTTCAATGCGTTTTTACAACGTTTTACAGCCCAAGAAAACCCCAGAATTCAATAGGACGTCTTCCTGTGATGTCACTTCCTTTTCAGAGCAGATGGGAAGGAAGGAGGACGCGTGGAAAGTTCCCGGAGGCCTGTGGCGCAGCTATAAAGTAGAATGGCACCTAAAATCTCCTATTTCGAGATAGAGGACCTGATTGTCAAGGTGCAAGAACAACCAGCATATGTGGTATAACAACAGAGGCGCCAAGTAGAGTAAAATTAGTTAAAATTGTTAAAAAGGGGGAAGTGGGTGGACTCACCTCCCTTCTGAAAAAATGGCCAGACAACGGGCAGGTTACTTCAAGTTTAAAGTAACATTTATTATGAGCTCCAAAAGTGCAACGCGTTTCACGGGTAACAGTCCCGCTTCTTCAGGCAAACAATTTTTGGAGGGAGCTGGGGAAGGGAAACAAAAGAGAAAAGGGGAATGCCAGAGGAACGCTAGATACAAGCACCCGAAGATGCACCAAAACTACAAAAATGTCATGAAAGACTTACAAACAGTGGTAAGGCTATGCATAAATCATAAATAGCATAATAACTTACATAATAAATTACAGCAGAATCCATAACACATAAATAAAATGACTGTGCAATTGTAACAGTTACATGGGGGTGCATCATAAAAACAAACGGCAATAATATAGTCAGTGGGTATGAATGAAGGTGTTGTTATGCATATAGAATGGATTGAAGCATTATTCAAAATGCATATGTAAAGCGACGGTGCGATTGTAATGGTGTTATTCGAAATGCATATGTGAGGTAGCATGTAAAGTAGCATAGCGCTGCAGTTAACTCTAGGATTTTGTGTGCATAGAAGCCACTGATCTTAATGAGTTGCATATAATATGGACAAGTGCAAAGTAATGTAGGATATACAAAACATAATGGTACTATGCATCAAAATAAATGAATATACTAAAACAATTATATATGTACATGTACATGTACATTGGCGATGTGATACACCGTTCTGACAAATTAGCTATCAGTGGAGGAGGGGAGAAGATGTATAAAAATGTGCTTATACAACAGTGGAAGGACTATCCATAAATTATAAATTGCATAGTAACTTACATAATAAATAACAGCAGAGTCCATAGCACATATATAAAATGACTGTGCAATTGTATCAGGTACATGGGGGTGCATCATAAAACAAACCGCCAATAATATGGTCAATGAGTATGAATGAGGGTGTTATGCATATAGAATGGATTGAAGCATTATTCAAAATGCATATGTAAAGTGACAGTGCGATTGAAGTGGTGTTATTCAAAATGCATATGTGAGGTAGCATGTAAAGTAGCTACTTTAACCAGCACTTTATGACAAAGGTAACGATGATTACAAGAAGACAAACTTGAAAAACAAAATCTGGAGATCAATAACAATGGAGTTGTTTGTGGAAGATTGGCCCCTCTGGTCAGAGAATGTGAAAGAAAAAAAAGGTATGGTTTTTTTTTCATATGTGTAATCAGCAATGCAGTATATGTTATTTGTGCTGAGGACATAGAACTTGGTATATTGGACCCAAGTAGCTATATTGTGGCACTGGTAGTTATAATGTGTAATGTAATGATTTGGCTACCTACAGAGGATGCATATAAACCAGGTTTTGTATACAGGTAGCGGAGCGGAGGAGGTAAGGCTTGTTCTTAAAGTGAAAAGCTGTGTTTTCTCTGTTCCCTTCAAGTTTCTCCTGTGTCTGCCACCCTCTGTCTCTATATGCAGCTGTAGCGTATACTAGTGAGCAATGTTGATTTTGATGCACACACTGCTTCCGTTTTTAGGAAGGGGGGACATGGTTCCCCAGGCGTTCATATAGGTGACCTATTCATCACCTTTAGCCGGCTGCATCCAGTAGGTGGCGATTAAATGTCAACAGAGTTATATCTTTCCTTATTATTCATGGCGTCCTGGAGGGTAATTAACAACACCTGGTGGTTGTGCCCGGTGTTCCAACATTTTAGCATACATTGACAGAATAGCATACATTTAAAGTGATATACCCCTTGTTAGTAGAATCAGTGTCCCCTTGCCCGCTCGCTTTGCTCGCTGGGCTGCGGGCTCGGTCCTCGCTTTGCTTGGACAACTTTTTATTCTAACTCTATGTCCACTTGGATAGTGGAGATTGCACGTCAGCACACAGGCAGCTAACTGGGGTTGAAAAGGTTAATGCTGCTGATGGGTATTATGGGGTTAATGTATGCCCTGCATGACTTTGCACATGCTCAGTAGCATTTGTATGGTATTCTGTCGGGTTTGTTAAAATGTTGGAACACCGGCTTACGGGAAAGACCCAAGTATGTAATTGTGCCAAGCTTGTAATAGGACCAATGTTGTTTCGCGGCAATCGTACCAATGTAATAGTACCAATGTTGATTAGCGACAGTGATGACGCTAGTTAATGTGTGTGGTGCAGTGGGCTGAGCACTAACTGAGACTTAAAGGGAAGGTTCAGGGACTGTTTAAAAAAAATAAAAATCCGCATCCACTTACCTGGGGGTTCCTCCAGCCCGTGGCAGGCAGGAGGTGCCCTCGGTGCCGCTCCGCAGGCTGCCGGTGGTCTCCGGTGGCCGACCCGACCTGGCTGGTGGCCAGGTCGGGCTCTTTCCGCGTTCCAAAATGCGCCTCACGGCGGCGCGCTGACGTCATCGGACGTCCTCCGGGCTTTACTGCGCAGGCTCAGTAGTTCTGAGGGCGCCGAGGGCACCTTCTGCCTGCCACGGGCTGGAGGAAGCCCCAGGTAAGTTGATGCGGATTTTTATTTTTTTTAAACAGTCCCTGAACCTTCCCTTTAAAGGGGCCTAGCTAACTGGCCTAACTGCTAACACTACTGATCTTAAAAAAGTGACAGTTTTCACTGTTTGTAGTTCACTTGGATATTGATAGGGTGGTGATCTGGGGTACGGTGGGTGGGGGGTTTTGGCGAGTGGTGAATGAGAGGCAATCAGAAACAATCACGGGACAATCAAAGCCAATCACGGGTAATCAAAGCCAATCACAAGGAAATCAAAGCCGATCACAGGACAATCTTCCCTTTTCCAAATGGTTCATGTCATCACTCATATTGGTCGTTGTCTCGCCCAAATGTGTGATGACATACTGCTTGGTGATAGGAAAGTAACAGTTTGTTAATACACAATTTTTGACATACTTGATATTTCTCAACCACATGTTCTTAAATTTGAATTGTACACATTTCCGATGTATGTTTATGTAAATTTTGTTGTTTTTTTTTTGTTGTTTTTTTAAGTACAAGAAATGAAGGCAAAGTGGAAACATGTTCGAGACAATTTTAAAAAAGAGATGAGACTGGAGTTAGCTGAGCAACGAAGTGGATCTGGTCGTTCCAAACGGCAGCCCTATAAGCATACTGGAATCTTGGCTTTCCTAAGACCATGCCTGGAAATGCGCAAGTAAGTGTAGTCCTCATTTCCCCCTAACTTTATCGAATGTTGGTGTAAGTGCTTGTGTTAGTATCTTATGTTTCTTATGTTTATGACAGTACTGAGGATAATATTCGTTGCTCAACTGATGAAGAATCAAACCAGTCTATGGATACATCAGAGCTTGAGATGAATTCCGAAGACAGAAATTCAGAAATTGACCTGACACAGGACATTTCAGAGGGCACGTTTTCCGAAGGAACTCCAGAGTGTAGTGTTGGTAAGCCTAGTGCCAAAAAATTTGCTACTGCAGATGTCAGAGCAAAAAAAAAAATAGCAAGAAAAATGAGGAGGACCTGATGTCATCTTTGAAAACCTGCATGACAGCAATTAAAGAGAAGGACCAACTACTCTCAGAAGCTCAATCATTGGCACAAAGTTTAATTCCTCTAATAGAAAGAGTCCCACAGGAAAACATGTTTGCACTCCGACATGCTTTGCTGGACGCAGTTTATGCTCAAATTCCAACAACCACTGGTAAACATGTTGTTGCAGTTCAATCTCCTGCCCAAGGTCAATACTCACCTCCAAATTATCGCCAGCATACAGTACACCCTTCCGTTAAACCTATGGAGAGTGGAATGCCACCTAGTAGCAATGTAAGATCATCTATGCATGCCGAATATTTGAAAAAATATTCTCTTACACCGGCACAATACAATGTACCGCCACATGCCGAAGTTCAACGTACGTATCAACAACACCATCTACAGTCTTTTGAGCATTTACAACAAACAAATGTTCGTAATCCACAAATTGGAACATCACGTCCCTTTACTTATTTTACACAACGGGATTATAATCAAGGTGATGATTGTAATGTTCCCTATCTGTCCTCCTCCTATGGTATTCCTGCCAACCCAGAAACAACCCAAACATTCAATGATACAGCACTGCCTACTTCATTTATTAATGAACTAAGGTCAGGATCTCCGCATCCACGAAATTGTCCAGATAGAGTTGGTGATAGAAACAGAGAGGCACACATTGAGTATACTCAATCTCAACAAAGCTTTCCTTTGGTTGAGACAAGTAATACTGCAGGCACTTCTTCCACAGAAAGAGAATTCTATGCAGATCTGTAGTTGAGCAGTTATGTAGTGTACAGGAAAAATGCTGACACGTTGCACTTATTTTAAGGTTTTAATTGGATGTTTGATGTTTAGTTGATAGTACTTCTATCCAGCAATGTTGTAAAGGTGCTTCAATAATTACTTGTACACCAGTTACTTGTGTTGAACTGCTTTGGTATTACCAAAAATTGCACAATTATCTCAAAGTACTGGTAAACAGGTATGCACAAAAGTAGATCGGGATGTGTTTCATTTGGTTTACATTTACATTTACATAATCTTTGCTGGTGTGGGGGAAGGAAAATGGTGTTTCAACATACCTTTTGTTAGGTATTTTTCTTTGGTACTTATACGTTAGCCGGGCACATCCGGCAGGTGGCGCTGTTGATGTTAATTCCAATCATAATTACTTCACGTCAACCTGTGAATGTAAACGCTGGATGCGCCCGGCTTAAAGAGATCAAGCCGCCGGCTTTCTTCGTGTCTCGTCTCCCCCTCTTGCCCTCTCTCCTATAGAACACTGGGGAGGGGACATGCGTGTCCCCCCCAGAGTCGTTCGTCGCAATGCCGCGACGAACGACTCTGGGGTGACACACATGTCCCCTACCCAAGGCTCATACGAGAGAGGGCAAGAGGGGGAGGAGAGCGAGACACTCACGAAGCAAGCCGGCGGCTTGATCTGTTTAAGCCGGGCGCATCCGGCGGTTTACATTCACAGGTTGACGGGAAGTAATTATGATTGGAATTAACATCAACATCGCCACCTGCCGGATGCACCCGGCTAACGGATAAGTACCTTTTATTTTTCCAACAATTAGTCTAAATTTGCGCTCAAGTGACTGTAGCACTTCCTCCTTCAGACAGTAGGAAGAAGTGCGGTAGTAACTTCTCCAACAATCGTCCTGCAGCATGGGACGTAGAAATGTTACTACTCACTCACCCATTCTCCACACCAACAATGGTCAACGTGATGTATTTTGAATGAAACACATCCCTGTTGAAGCTGCGTAGAGAAATAGGCTTTGTTCACGTTACAGTAGGGATTTTCCCTAGATAGAAGATGGAAATATTTTAAGTGACGATACAAAATGCTATGTATGTAAACTTTATTGTATTAAAAATTGTAGAATGCACTACTAACTTAGTGCGGTAGCACTTGCCACCTCTACAATTTACCGGGGACACACCACCACTTCAGGTTGTTGAAGCAAGGTCGACATCAAAACAAATGTCCACTTGTAAAGTTTGACAGGTAATGGTCCAATAATGTTTGCTGGCGTTCCATTGGTCATATATTTCAATAGCGCTACTACTTAATTAAACAATTTGCTACCTTTAATAATTGCAAGGTACATCATTCCATTTTATTATAACTACCTTCTTAAAATGGCCTTTCCCACATTAATAAACAATAGTATTTCTACCCACGGGCTAGTACACACGCGTGGCCTGAATCACGCAGAATCTTCCTCATATTTCCCCCTGATACTTATACAAGGTAAAAAAATATAATGTGAAATGCTGGGTATCTACAATTTCCTCTCCACTAAATTAGTTTTTTGGACGCCTAGTAGGTAGAGCTTTGGAAAGCATAAAAGTTGAAAGAGACACTAAAGCGAGAGTAAATCTTCTTGTCTCCTAGTCAGCAGGGGTATATGTGCCCCTGTTAAAAGGCCGCTATCCCGCGGCTAAACGGGGGTCCCTGACCCCCCAAATCCCCTCTGCAAAATCAACAGCCAACTAGCTCGTAGATCTTGCTCCTCCTGGCGGCAGGTCTAACGGCTGCAGCCCTGCCTCCAGTCGCGTCTATCAGACGCGCATCGCCGCCTCTCCCCTGCCCATCTCAGTGAAGGAAGACAGAGGGGCGGTGGAGAGGCGGAAATACGCATCTGATAGACACGCCTGGGGTAGTGCTGTGGCGGTTAGCCCTGCCCCAATCTGGAAGGGCTCCCCCGCTGCTGGGAGGAGATTTCAGGGGGGGAAGGGACCCCCGTTTAGCCGTTGGATATCAGCATTTTAGCAAGGGGCACACATGCCCCTGCTGACTATGATGTCTGAAGCTAGATTTATTCTCGCTTCAGACTCTTTAAGAATTACAAAGGAACCTGTTGTGTGTGTGGGACTGTTCAATACCCCAGGTAATTAAGGGTTAAAGGGTCAGGTGAAGGGGCAGTACATATTAGGCAATTTAGTCTGACATTTGTACCTGAGGGGGCCTTGTTTCATCATCTTGCGGGTGTCCTTTACAACAGTTAAAGGGCACACACCAACTATGTGTAAGTTATGAGCACTTTGTTTAATGTTACAAAAACAATGTATGATTGTTCGTAGTGAATGCAGAGGTTTGTGTTTGAATTTAGTACAGAAGCTGTTACTTGAAATGTTTGATTTTTTTTTTCAGCTACTAACAAATACTTGAAGATGCACTAAAATTTCGCTAACTCAGGCGCTGGGTACTTACCTTGGAGGTGTGTAGCCTCTGGGTTTTAACGAGGAATTGTCCCTACTTCACCATTCCATGGGGTGTCTATTCAACGCTTAATTGCGGGTATGTAAAAAATTACCTGTTCAATTTTAAGTGTAGGTTCAAAAAAAACTCTGTTGGATAAGCATATTGTATAATATGCAATGAAAACCATTACGGTTTTTATATTACACAAGCTTCATTGAACCAAGCGTGTGTAATATATTGGTCACAATTGGTTGTGATTATGAATAAATTAAAACAAATTGGTGAATTTCATCAACTCACTGTTGCCCCGCTACATGCTGTAGAGATAATGTCATTAAAAAAGTAAAACATGAGTATGCTAGATACACACTTGAATTAAAAGTTTGTGGAGAATTCAAGATCGCACACCAATTTTACATCTTTCCTTGTACGATGATAGCCATTCTCTATGCAGTCTACTATATTGAACTGTAATCTCAATTAGATAAGAACCTTTGGAAGATGATTCATACAAACCTGTTCTATACATGTAAAAAATGAATATCGGTGAAACACACCTTGTTTCACAGACATTCAGCTGCGTATTAGATGAACCAGGATGTTCAGATGTTTGTCAGATATGCAGATGAATGTCTGCAATGATCATCAGAAAACATATAGTAATAATTATTATTTTTTTATGTAATGTGGAGTTCAGTTAAATATAATAGACTGGTGGGAGTATGGTTCTCATAGGTCATGGAATAGGATAATATTGGTGTCTAATTGTGGCTTTTACAACACTTTTTTTCAAGTGTGTACATAGCATTAATATAGACACCCATGGAAAGTTGAAAGTCAAACAAATCCTCGTTACCACACAGCCAAATCACCCCTCTCAAAGTAATGAGAACAGTAGATGTACTACCCATGTACTTAATCATATATTTCAACGTCAAGTGCATGAAAAATACTTAATCTTCTCTTTCTTTCATTTTTTTTGCAGCTAACACTGCCTGTTGTAACTAGTGTTGGGCGAACAGTTCGGCTGTGTTGGCCGAACAGTTCGGCTGCCGAACCTCTCTGGACCTCTCTGGGCCTCTTACTACTTCCGGGTCGCAATGACCCGGAGTAGTACGCCTGCGCTGGCCCGGCGGAGCGTGTCCTAGATCGCGCTCCCGTTGCCGGGCACTCTCTGCGCATGTGTGTGACGTCATGAGTGAATCCCATAGTAGACATTCACTCTTCCTTTGCAAAAAATGATTATAGTTGGAATAGTCTTCTGTGTTATCTTCTCCAGCTCCATTCGCCATCATACTGGCTAGGCTTTCGTGCTATGCATCCTCATAGTAAGAAAGTAAAGTCATCAAGGTGACAGGCTTTGACTTTACACAATATCACAGATGACCGACTCAGCAATAATCATTTGGTGCATGCTGCAGTTAATGAAGGTAGGTAGATTCCTATCAGAGGTGTAAATTTGTGTAGTGAGTGAAAAATAATGAAAGAAAGCTCATATTTTGTGTTTACGGTCAAGTTTTTGTTGATCTGTTTTTCTAGTAAAAAACATATGGTTTTCTCTCTCGTTTTCTTTAATCAACAAAGGAATTTGTAATAATATTTCCAACATTGTCATTATACTGGAGAATGTATTATTACAAATTTCTATACAACTGGTGCTTTCTCTACTCCTCTTGACACGAGTTGCACTCAATCCACCATCTTTTCATGGCTAACGTCTCTGCAGTTCATCACGTCTGTCAGTTAGAACCAGTGTACACAATTGTTTGTGCCCAATTTCTAATATAAATATTGCTCCTTTCAGAGAGATACATAAAGAGAGAACGTGTTCATCAGAGTAAAAGACGTTAATGATACCAATACATAAAACATTGCCTTTGAAATATGGCCTTTAGTGCACAACTGTAATCAAACGTGGATGAAAGCATCAGTTTTGTTTTTTTTTCTTTAACATCCTCATTACAGGAATTGAGACGAGAAATGTTAAAAAAAAGTTTTGCAAACTGTTTTTATTGCACTAAAGTGTACTTTTTTTTACTGTTACTGTGACCAGTGTTACATAGTTACATAGTTATTTTGGTTGAAAAAAGACATACGTCCATCGAGTTCAACCAGTATAAAGTACAACACCAGCCTGCTCCCTCACATATCCCTGTTGATCCAGAGGAAGGCGAAAAAACCCTTACAAGGCATGGTCCAATTAGCCCCTAAAGGGAAAAATTCCTTCCCGACTCCAGATGGCAATCAGATAAAATCCCTGGATCAACATCATTAGGCATTACCTAGTAATTGTAGCCATGGATGTCTTTCAATGCAAGGAAAGCATCTAAGCCCCCTTTAAATGCAGGTATAGAGTTTGCCATAACGACTTCCTGTGGCAATGCATTCCACATCTTAATCACTCTTACTGTAAAGAACCCTTTCCTAAATAAATGGCTAAAACGTTTTTCCTCCATGCGCAGATCATGTCCTCTAGTCCTTTGAGAAGGCCTAGGGACAAAAAGCTCATCCGCCAAGGTATTATATTGCCCTCTGATGTATTTATACATGTTAATTAGATCCCCTCTAAGGCGTCTTTTCTCTAGACTAAATAAACCCAGTTTATCTAACCTTTCTCGATAAGTGAGACCTTCCATCCCACGCATCAATTTTGTTGCTCGTCTCTGCACCTGCTCTAAAACTGCAATATCTTTTTTGTAATGTGGTGCCCAGAACTGAATTCCATATTCCAGATGTGGCCTTACTAGAGAGTTAAACAGGGGCAATATTATGCTAGCATCTCGAGTTTTTATTTCCCTTTTAATGCATCCCAAAATTTTGTTAGCTTTAGCTGCAGCTGCTTGGCATTGAGTACGATTATTTAACTTGTTGTCAATGAGTACTCCTAAGTCCTTCTCCAAGTTTGATGTCCCCAACTGTATCCCATTTATTTTGTATGGTGCTAGACCATTAGTACGTCCAAAATGCATGACCTTACATTTGTCAACATTGAATTTCATCTGCCATGTATGTGCCCATATAGCCATCCTATCCAGATCCTGTTGCAATATGACACTATCTTCCTGAGAGTTAATGATTCTGCACAATTTTGTATCATCTGCAAAAATAGCAACATTGCTCACTACTGCATCTACTAGGTCATTAATAAATAAATTGAAGAGCACTGGACCCAGAACAGACCCCTGTGGGACCCCACTGCTAACAGTCTCCCATTTTGAGTATGATCCATTGACCACAACTCTTTGTTTTCTGTCCATTAGCCAGTTCCCTATCCATGAACACAGACTCTTCCCCAGTCCTTGCATCCTCAACTTTTGCACCAGACTTTTGTGGGGAACAGTGTCGAAGGCCTTTGCAAAGTCCAAGTAAATCACATCTACAGCATTCCCAATATCCATATTAGCATTCACTACCTCATAAAAGCTGAGCATGTTAGTCAAACAGGACCTGTCTTTAGTAAACCCATGTTGATGCTGAGAAATAAGATTATTTTCTACTATGAAGTCATGTATAGTATCTCTTAGTAACCCCTCAAATAGTTTGCATACAACTGATGTTAAACTTACAGGTCTATAATTTCCTGGATCAGATTTTTTGCCCTTCTTAAATAATGGGAAAACGTGGGCTGTACGCCAATCCACTGGGACTCTGCCAGTTGCAAGAGAGTCACAAAAGATAAGATAAAGGGGTTTATCTATAACTGAACTTAATTCCCTTAGGACCCGAGGATGCATGCCATCCGGGCCAGGTGCCTTGTCTATTTTTAATTTATTTAGTCTTGCCTTCACTTCTTCCTGCGTTAAGTATTTAATATTACAGTTAGAAGATTGAGACTCTTCCGCCTCTGTAGTTTGCAACAGTGCTCTTTCTTTTGTGAAGACAGAAGCAAAGAAAGCATTTAATAACTCTGCCTTACCTTGGTCATCCACCATTGAGTTCCCATCCTCATCCTTTAGGAGTCCTATACAGTCAACCTTTCTTTTTTTAGAGTTAATGTACTTGTAAAACTTTTTTGGGTTAGATTTGATATCCTTAGCGATTTGTTTTTCAGCTTCAATCTTTGCCTGCCTAATTCCTTTTTTACAATTTTTATTGCACTCCTTATAATTGCTTAGTGCAGCCTCTGTCCCCTCCTGTTTTAAGACCTTATAGGCATTCTTTTTCCTCTTCATTTTATCTTTAACCTTTCTATTCATCCATAGAGGCCTTTTTTTATTCCTAGACATTTTGTTTCCATATGGGATATACATACAACAGTATTGATTGAGTATAAGTTTAAAAGCTTGCCATTTCCCTTCAGTGTCTTCCCCTTGTAGTACATTATCCCAGTTCACCAAACTTAGTGCCTGCCTAATTTGAGTGAACTTTGCTTTTCTAAAGTTCATAGTTTTAGTGGTCCCGCTGCCCCGTGGCCTATCAGTCACCAGCTCAAACGTTATCATGTTGTGATCACTATTTCCCAAATGTTCTTGAACCTGCACATTTGATACATTATCTGGTCTATTAGAAATGATCAGATCCAGTAACGCATTCCCCCTAGTTGGTTCAGTTACCATTTGAGTCAAGTAATTGTCCTGTAGTGCTGCCAGAAATCTGCTGCTTTTACCAGAATGGGTAGCCTCAATACTCCAGTCAATGTCTGGAAAGTTGAAGTCGCCCATAATTATGACCTCATTTTTACCTGCAGCTTTTTCAATCTGCTGTAGTAATCGCAGTTCTGCAGCTTCATTAATAAGAGGTGGCCTGTAGCATACCCCAATAAGCAATTGGCAACTTTTATTTCCACCATGAATATTTACCCAAACGGACTCCACATCTTCGCAATCTTCCTCCATCTCATCGTTGAGGACAGCTGTAAGAGAATTCTTAACAAAGAGACAAACCCCTCCACCTTTTTTCCCTGTTCTATCCCTCCTAAACACATTGTATCCTTTTAAATTGGCAATTGAAACGTTGTCTATTGTTTACAAGGACACTAAACTGTCATATTAAAGAAGTAAACGTCTGTTTTCTAAGTTTATTTTTCAAATAAAAAACTTTTATTTGGAACAAAACACTCTTTTCTTTTTATTTCCTATTTTATTTGTAAAGATAGATGTTTCAATAAAAAATGTTATACTGTACATATTAACATTGGTACTTGAAATACTTTATATGTTGTAAAGAAATTTTTTTAACATCAATACACAAAAAAGTACAACAAAATAATCGGAAGCATGTAAGTTACTGACCACTACGACCTCTTACAAAAAAAACCTTCAGTTGGTCTCGTAAGTTTAGGGCACTGGATGATCCTCGAGGTACATTTCCTGAAATGTTTGTAAAAGGTTGTTCCAAGGTTTCTGTTACTATTCCTCCCTCCTTGTCCCTTAAAAAATTATGTAGCACACATGCCGCTTTTACAACCACAACAGCATTATCAGGGTGCAATTGCATGGCAGTGTGCAACACTCTCCACTTGTTAGCAAGAATGCCAAAACTGCATTCAACAACACGCCTTGCAATCGTAAGTCTGGTGTTGAAAGTGTGTTTTGCATCATCCATATTTTTCTGAGAATATGGCCTCATCACATTTACGGAAAGTCCAAAACCCTCATCAGCGACGAAAGTAAATGGCTGAGGGTCATTCGTTCCAGGCCAGGGTCTTGGTGCGGGCAAGTCCAGTTGTCCATCTCGCAGTCTCATTCCTAGTTTGCAACGTTCAAAAATACTCGCGTCGTTGCTACTCCCATAATTGCCCACATCGATGTAAGTGAACCTGTAGTCCGCATCCACCACAGCCATTAGAGTTATTGAAAATAATTTTTTGTAATTGTGATACTTGCTTTCACTACAAGGAGGACAAATAAGCCTAATATGTTTCCCATCAACTGCACCGATGCAGTTTGGAAACTTGTGCTTCACCCAGAAATTGTCAGCAATTTCAATCCACTTCTCTCTGCCAGGGAATACCATGTGTTTTGGTTGTAATTTACTCCACAGAACACGACATGTAGTAATCACAATTTTCTGTATGGTCGAAATTCCCACTCTAAATTCATAATGTAAGCTGGTGTAACTATTTCCTGTTGCTAGGAACCTACAAGAAATGTACAAAATAATTTTAAGAAAAACAACCATATGTATGATTGATCAGCAGTCTTACACTACTTTGAAGCGCATGAAAATTGTTATTACTCACACAAGTCCGAGAAACAATGAGGATGATATTTCAAACCACTACATAGAAGTGATTTGTACTCTGCGGTGCACTACAGAACTCAGCAGTGCACCGCAGAGCACAAAGCACTCGGTCACACAGGGACCACAAACAACTGGAGGGTATTGGCAACAGTGCAGAGAAGTGATTTGTACTCTGCGGTGCACTACAGAACTCAGCAGTGCACCGCAGAGCACAAAGCACTCGATCACACAGGGACCACCAACAACTGGAGGGTATTGGCAACAGTGCAGAGAAGTGATTTGTAGTCTGCGGTGCACTACAGAACTCAGCAGTGCACCGCAGAGCACAAAGCACTCGGTCACACAGGGACCACCAACAACTGGAGGGTATTGGCAACATTGCAGAGAAGTGATTTGTACTCTGCGGTGCACTACAGAACTCAGCAGTGCACCGCAGAGCACAAAGCACTCGGTCACACAGGAACCACAAACAACTGGAGGGTATTGGCAACAGTGCAGAGAAGTGATTTGTACTCTGCGGTGCACTACAGAACTCAGCAGTGCACCGCAGAGCACAAAGCACTCGGTCACATAGGGGCGTGTATATAATAATTTACATGTTCAACTCACCTCAAGGTAATCAACAGTCGTTCAGCTGGAGCAATGGGCTTCCGAAACTTGGTTGTTTGTTGCAGCAAGTCATCATGAACCAATTCAAGGAGATAATCAAAACTGTATATTAAATACATACACTTTTTAGAAATAAAAAAGTAAACGAAATGAAATAAAAATGATTAAAAAAAAAAACAAATTACCTGGTGCTTGTCATCCTCGTGTAATTGAAGAATTTTTCAGGGTGACTCCTAATATCCACAAATAATGTTGTGAATCCACCCTTCTCCTCTCTATCCGTTAACAGTGGATGAATCCAGTATCTTCGCTTTCTGGAGCTTTTCCTCAGTTGCACAATAGCAATCAAAATGATTAAAGCTATGCCAATGTATGCATACATTTTGCAAATGACATGCACTGAAATAAAGCACTATGAACTATGTCTGCTCAAACTCCTATCTGTAAACCCACAAACTAATTTCCCTATAACACGGCCTTTTATACAATATCAAAAACCAATCACAGGCTAGCAATTATATTATCCAATCCTGTCACATTTAATTTAAAATACAAACAAATCACAAGACTTCAGTTGACCAATCACTTCTGTTTCAAATACAACCAATCAGGTAACTTTATATGAAACTGCATTTGTTTACTTCTTAAAAAAAAAAAAAAAAGAGAGCGTTTTCAAAACTGCAAAACGCCTTGAAAACGCTTTGAAAAAGCCTCAAAACGCCTACAAAATACCTGCAAAAAGCTCCAAAACGCTCACAGCCAAAGGCAGCGTTTTGGCCTTTTCTACCGCAGCCTCTAGTGTGAAAGAGCCCTTAGTGACTGTATATCCTTGTATTTAGCTAGCCAGTGAGTGATTAACTTCAGTTAGCTGTAGCCAGTGACAGTGTACTGATTGCTGTGCTTAGTGCAGGCAGGTTCAACTTAACACTGATTCCACTGCTCTATTACTGTATACTTGTTAGCTAGCTAAGTCAGCCAGCGATCAACTTCAGTTAGTTGCAGTCACTGCCACTGGTCAGTCACTACGTTTAGTAAGTGACATTGTACTGTTCTATTAGTGCAGGCAGACCACTACTGTATGCTACAATTTTTTGGGCTGATTTGTCGTGCTGTGGTGCCACCAGTGAGGTGCCATACTCTTCTTCTGTGCTGCCGCAGAGTGCTGCTTAGTCGTCCTGCTGCCGCCTCTCATGTCGTATTTAACGACAACAGCAGTCTGTGTACCCACCACCAGGGTCCACGGATGTTACAATTTTTGGGCTGATAATTTATTGTGCTGTGGTGCCACCAGTGAGGTGCTATAATCTTCTTCTGTGCTGCCGCCTCTCATGTCGTATTTGACAACAGCAGTCTGTGTACCCAACACCAGGGTCCACAGATGCTACAATTTTTGGGCTGATTTATTGGACAACTTTGCTGCCATCTCATTGCTATCGATGCAAGAAAAAAAAACTTTACAAAAACCTCTCTGGGTGTTTTTGTGGCGTCGCCCACTCATCCTCCTCCAGTGGTACCTCCACCGCCAGGTGCCATTGGGACTCACCATCACCTCTGCGATTGCTTAAAGTGTATTTCCCTGTTTAAAACCCATTATTACCAATTAATAGCCCCATTTAAAATGGTGATTTAAATTTAAAATCCATTTTCTCAAAAACTAAAAGTTCTTTTTGGTATTTTTGTTTAAGTTGTAGCCCCTTATCACCTTTTATAATCCATACTATTTAGGGGATTGTAGCATGTATGGGGACTTTAATAAGAGCTGAATGAGGCTGTGATTGCCTCATTCACGGGAAAAATCTGTCGAATTTGTGAGTCCGGCTCAAATCCTGAAATCAATCACGCCGTTCCCTGATTTATTTATTTTTTCAATCACGGCCAAATACAGGTAGTTGAATCTGTGATTGGGGGGTATCTGAGCACCACTGCTCATAAACAGCAAATACTTAATATACTAATATGATTACATTAAGTTTTTTTTTCCAGCTATTCAACATTTTTCTCAATTTGAATTCAAGAAAGTTGACTGGAACTGGTGTAGTAAAAATATCAAAATTTGCCAATTTGATAAACCTATTCATGTGTGTCTTTAAAGCACTGTGATCTTAATTAATTCATAGTGACAATCACAATCTCAAAATATAGCAGGAAAGTTTTTTTTTTTTTCTCATTACTATTTAGAAAATATTCTCTGACCTGTGAGATGTTCTTTTCACAGAACACTATAATATTTAAAGAGCAGCAAATATTTTTCACATTCAGGGAATGACAAGCAAACATGACTCAAAAGTACATTATTGATCATGGACAGCAGAGGGCAGCAACGTCTCTTCTGTTGTCTCTAAGTTACAGATTTGTTGTCTGAACTCTGCTGTGGAGTGACAAAGAGCACAGGAGTGATAATGAAGAGTGCAAGCAAAAAAGTCCAAAAGGATATCCAAGAAGCTCCAAAATGCACAGAAGATATTAAACAGGTGGAGCCAAACCAAGAAGGTGAGAACAGCCTCAGTAACTCTCTTGTAAGCCAGAAAGCTTGGTAGATCTGTGTGCTGTAGAACTGTAGTGCTGACATGAGGGTGCTGGATGGCACACATGCAAAAAGGGCACCGGGGAAATTGGAGTGCCCAGAAATGCTGATAGTATAATATTGGTTCATTTACCGATATTCTACTATTACAGTGGAAATGATGTAAAATATCAGTAATATTGATATTTTACTAATGTTAAACATAACCCTATTCTCACTTATCAAAACCTAACCTTAACCACCCCACCCCCCACGGCTTCCCTCAACCCCCACAGTTAGCCTTTACCACCGCGATTCAGCATAAAAAACCCACAATTTTTCAGGTGGTGCAATTGAGGGGAATTTTGGGCAATCGTGGTGCCCAAATTTCTTCTCAATGCCAAACTTCTGGTACTACTGGGTGCCCAAATTTCCTGTTACCACAGGGCATACTCCACTTATGAGCCCAGAGTCATCAGGGACTGAAGTTGCAACAAAGAGACACGATGAAAAAAGGTTGGCACTTGGTGGTTTTATTGCTAATGCACTTACATTCGATTCTTGTCAAAAAAGTTCATCTTGTGCAATGACATATATCAATGAAGATGATACTTATCGTGTGCAGAGTGAAGGGGATGTGGGATTGGCAGTGGGTGCCACTTGGTGCACGGCCTGATGACTGCCATGCTTCAATAGCTGCTTCTGAGGCTTGGATGTGCACGTTTCTCTTCAAAGTCAGATAAAAAAAAGTCATCAATCCTTTTAAGATTCTCGCTTTTGATGCTGCCTTTTTCTACATTTTAAGACAACCAGTGGTCTCTTTATCAAGTCAAAATCACTGGGAATACCTGCAAAATAAGAAAAATGAACATTCGGGATATTCAAGTGTTAGAAAAATACTTAAAGAGACTCTGAAGCGAGAATAAATCTCGCTTCAGAGCTCATAAATAGCAGGGGCACGTGTGCCCCTGCTAAAACGCCGCTATCCCGCGGCTAAACGGGGGTCCCTTCACCCCCAACCCACCCCCCGCAAAAGTGTGTCGTGAAAAGGTCGCTGGCTGTCTCTTCCTGGAGGCAGGGCTAACGGCTGCAGCCCTGCCTCCAGTCGCGTCTGTCAGCGGCGCATCGCCGCCTCTTCCCCGCCCCTCTCAGTGAAGGAAGACTGAGAGGGGCGGGGGAGAGGCGGAGATACGTGCTGACAGACGCGCGTGGGGCAGGGCTGCGGCGGTTAGCCCTGCCCCAACCAGGAAGCGCTCCCCCGGTGTATCGAGGGGGATTTGGGGGTGAAGGGACCCCCGTTAAGCCGCGCTATAGCGGCGTTTTAGCAGGGGCACACATGCCCCTGCTATTTATGAGGTCTGAAGCGAGATTTATTCTCGCTTCAGACTCTCTTTAAGATGCTATAAAGAAATAAAAAAGAAAAACTAACATGACATCAGAAATAAGTCAATCCCAAGCGTCATGATGGAAGTGTAACGCCTAGTTGGCAATTAAAACTGTGCCAAGGATTCAGCTGCAAAGATGGCGTGCAGTATAAGGATGCAATATCCGCACGTATAGTAGAGTCTAGGTGTTTGGGTGATGCCGGGTAAGTGCTTTCTGGTCCCCCGAGACTCGATGTTAAAAATAAAAAACCAGTACTATTACCTCTCTGTATATACACACCATGAACTCTGTATTTAATGTTAAAATACAGTAATTGAAGGTGTATTAACCTTGAGGGAACTGGTCTTTAAGCACAGCAGATCTCACAAACAGTCTAATAAGTTGGCCTTCACCACTGTGAGTACTGCTGGTGATTTGAGCTGGTTGGTTGAGACTACTGGTTAGTTGAGTTATGGATAACCTATTGCTAATTGGAGAAAAAGCCTGTGGTCATAAAGAAACAAATTACTGAATATTCTCGCATATAAGCCTAATTTTTCAGCAAAAAAAATGTGCTGAAAAGTTACCCCCTTGGCTTATGCGAGTCAGTGGAGCAGAATGGATGGTGGAGAAAGTTTTTTGTTGCTGGAAGAGGAGCATGAGGATCTTGCACTAGTGAGCCTGCTCTTGCCCTCTGGCTTCCTGCGGTGTCCGTGCCCCAGATCCCCTGCAACATGGTGTGCAGAATGCGCTGCTCAAGAGTGCCTGTGTCCCCTGGCTTGTGTAGCAGAGTGTGCAAGCAATGTGTCAGCGATGCAATGATCTTCCTGCGTGGCAAACGTTGTGTCTCATATCTATGACGCCTTCTAGTGTCATCTTGAGACACGGCTGTATCATCCTTGGGGCACATCTGGCTATGAGATGGAATTACTTGTACCGGGAGCACATCTGGCTACTATGGCAAGGGGTTATACCAGGGAGGGCTTATATACAAGTCAATAACTTTTTCCTGTTTTCTGGGGGGAAAGTGAGTACCTCGGCTTATACATGGGACAGCTTAAATATGGTAATATGGTACGCCAAAATACACAAAACAAAAGTCGTATAAAAAGTATGCAAATAATTTACAACAGATAAGCCCGTAATACTAGGAGTAGGTAAAATACAAAAAAGGCACCACCAGTGTGTCAAATAAAAAAACAAAATGCTATTCTTCAGTGAGACACTATGCATTCTGCAGTAAGGGCTGGAATTCACTAGAGCGTTTTTTTGAGCGTTAAGGGATCGTGTTAAGTTGCTAATGATTTCCCTAAATGCTCTGCCAATGTAAATGGATTGGACAGATTCCAGGAGAGCGATTTCGAGTAGGCAAATCACAGGGCATGCAGCATTTTTGGAGAGTTTCCATTTTAATGTATAGAAGCAGGGAAATCACTCCCAGAATCGCTTGCAAAGTGCTACTACAAATTGCTAGTGATTGCAATAGCAAGAAACTACGCTGAAATGTATGGCGGTTTGGATGGCAATGTGCTGCTGTGACACTCAGCCTGGGAAATGCCCATAACACTTTTGCACCATCATCATTCGAAGTTATGAACATTACAATGTGACTGGCCATGTGATGTCCTCCTTTCTCACAATTTATTGTACATGGTCTGTTTTGTAGGTGAGGAACATACACACAAGAGTGGTAAACAACCCACAGTACCAGAACAGAAAGTAAGCAGCCAGAGACTTGTCACAGAACACACCTTACAGCACAATATGCATATTATAATGGGCTCCTGCTGTCTTCCAGGATGTGATGGTGTTCGAAGGTCTGTGTGAACAAATGTTATCAGCACTTTGCCTCCTACAGACCAGTGTGACTGAGGTGAGTATACCTCGATTGTACGAGAAAAGGAATTGGGGCTTCATAAATAAAAATGAAAACACTACACTTGAGTTGCAAACGACAACCAGCCGCATTGGCCACATTTTTCCTGTTGTTTTTCTGATTGGTCACTGTGGGAAACACTCCTGTTGATGGTTACAATAATGAATTCTGGGTATCATGTCATTGTTAGACTGGATTGACATTACAACGGGGTCATGCTGAGGACAGTCACAGAATATCCAATGTCTCATCAGTCCTCACCACTCCATTGTGACAGACAAGTAATGCATTTTTAACATAGCATGCAATCATGACATGTCCAACTTGCGTCCAGTATCTGTTCAGGACAGACTTTGCGTTCTGTCACTGAATCAGACACAACATGCACATCAGAACATGTCAGGTCCTAAACTTAACCAGTTGTCTGTTGATACGTTGTGGTCCATTGTGTTAAACAGACAAGTGTGAACCTTCAGCCCCCTTTTACATTTGTTTTGTGCAATGTGATGTTCCTGCCACATCCCTCCGCAACGCAAAAAGCAACAATCATATGACCTGCTGGCAGAGTGCACCGACAGGGTCATTTGCATAGCGCGACTCCCCCCCCCCCTCCCTCCCTCCCTCCCAGAGGTGGCCTTAGATTACGCGGGGCCTGGGGTGAGTGTCATATGTGGGGCCTAGAGACACAGAGGTATGCTGTGGACACACACACACACACACACACACATGTTGTGGACACACACACACACACACACACACACACACACACACACACACACACACACACACACACACACAGTGGATACACAGAGACACACACACCTCTAGGGTCTGTAAGAACGAGGTAATTTGTCTACTGCCAGTGGCCCAAGCCAGCACACGATTTTTCACTTTCCCTACACAGTAGTTGTGCCTGTCTTTTACCTTGAAGGGGGGGGGGGGGGCAATCTATCTGCCTTTCTTTTCACACAGGCGCTCCCTCCACATTCAGAGTCCCTCCACCCTGATCATACCTCTCTGCTCTGTCCTCACTGAGGGCAAGGCACCCTGTTAGCCATAGCAGCCCCGCAGACGCATTGCCCGGCAATATAAACACGGTGACTGGGAAGCACATATCTGCAGCATGGCTGGTGGTCTCTCTCCTGGATCTCCTCCTTGTTGGTAGCACAGCTGGGGGTCTCCTTCTGGGAGCACGAGAGTCAGCTGGGAAGCTGTAGCAATGCCTGGAGGCTGAGCAGCACTTCTTCAAAATACTGTCCCACCCTCCTATATGATTGGATGGCCAAAGCAGCACCAGCATTGGCTAAGGGGAACCTAGTGCTGCTACTATTGGCCAGTCTCCCCCTGCTTGCTGCTCCATGACAAGATACTGTCACTGAGAAATCCAAGGCCCTGCAGAGGGTGCGGGGCCCTCTTCAGGTGCGAGGCCTGGGGCGATTGCCCCACTTGCCCAATCCTCCATCCCCACCGAAGGCAGCCTCTGCAAAAAGCATGCAGCCAGTGGAGTCAGACCAGAGTCAAAGCATCTGAATGCATGATCATCATGGGCTCTATTCACTAACAGGCAAAAACACCGCAAAATTTTACTCCGCATTTTTTCCACATTCACTAATATTTTCCGCATGTTTTCCGCATGCGGGAAAAAAGATGCGGAAACAGCGATTATTCATGCGGTAAAAAGGTCGCATGAAAAAGTGTTTAAAAAAAAAAGTCCACCAAGCACAGCCTTTAAGCCTCCACACTTCATTAAAGTCAATGGGATGCGGAATATATCACCTACTATTTGTAGGTGATAAAAAATCGGTAAATAACGACAAAATGATGCGCCTGAACATTTTTGAGAATTGATTTTTTATGGCGGAAAATACCGACTTTTATCCCGCACTTTTTCCGCATGCGGAAAAAACATGCGGAACATTTTGAGAATTTCAACTTGACGGTATTTTGGTCGCAAACTTCCCGCATGTACTTTACCGCATGCGGGGAAGTCTTTGAGAATAGAGCCCTATGTAGTGAACGGGTTTGTGCTATTGCTATCACATGCAGCACCCACAGCAACATGTAGATTTTTACTGTCGGGTCCTGGCAAAACACGGCTATACATGGGGATTAAACTAAAGCAGTTTACAAGGGCTCTTCAGGGCTCATTTAATTTGACAATTTAAAAACCACTTCAGCTAATACTTCTTTGACAAACTAACCCTGTGTGTCTCTAAAGCTTTCTCAGTCACTGATCCAAAACAAGGATACAAATCAGATGTTCCAGGCCCAGTCTGACTTAATTAACTGCAGCCTTGTGACTCACACACTACTGAAGCCAAAGCACAAACATGATAACCAAGCTACTGGCATTTTATAAGATGGAATTAAAATGGCTACTACCATGTGATTTTGTCATTGGAAGGTTCTGGATGTAAAAGATGAGTTGGTCCGGCACAATGTGCCCAGTGGTGTGCAGGCCCAGCTGTCCCTGTCCACATCAAGGCTGTTTAGAAGGTAAGTGGTATTATTGACCGGTCATTATCCAGAAAATGTCACAACTCATATTTCACTAGTGTGTCAGAACAGCTTCCAGCTTCTTCTCTGCAGCCATTAGTCCTAATCTTTGAACCTCTCCATAGGGCTCATAGGTCTGAGCTACCAGGAAGGCTGCTTTCCCTGGCTTTCAGCTGTTACTGAGATGGGAGTGATCATTCACATTTGCCAGCATACTCACAGTATGAGGATCCTGTCTCCTATTACAGTGATTATGTCATTGCAGCAAACTGTCAGAGATGTAGGGCTATAAAGGTGGGTGGTGTTATGAGCTGGTAAGGAGTCTATAGTAAGTCCAATTATTTCACGAGGCCAACAGTTCATGGATCTGTAGTGAATGTGTTTCCAATATTAAGAATAAAATTGGTTAAAAGCAGTAAAATACACCAAAACTTTATCAAACCATACAATTAGGTAAGGTCTTGTAGGATATGTAAATTGGAGTTATATAAAGTAGAACAGTAGTAAAAGAATATTGCAGTGCTTGCAGTAAGCTAAAAATAAACAACTGTATGGGGCCATCATATGAAGCCTGCATCCCTCACATGTACTAGATCAGTGCTGTCTAAATGGCAGCCCGCAGGCCATATTTGGACCTTGAGAGCTCTTGCTATGGCCCGTCTGTTTGTCGTGTCATACCCCCTCCTCTCACTACTTCTGCCCGACTGACCTCATTCCACTTGGCTCTTCCCTACAAAGGTTGCTGCCCCACCCCCTCCAGTAAAGACTATTGGGAGCTTGGCCCTCCACATCCACAAAGCTGGACAATAATGTACTAGATTGTATGCAGTACAACACTTGCTGTCAGAGAACCAGATGAATGTTATATACTGGTTATACAGCAAAGTCCCTAGTATCCAGCACTGCTTGAGCAACCGGCCGAAAAAGCACTAACCTTATTCAGGTTGGAGTGAGCATATGACCAGGCCATGGGACTGATAACCTGAAGGGACAATGGGGCCGCATCACTATCCACTGAAGCAAAGATGGCAAAATCACAGCAGCAGCTTAATGCATCTACAACACTGTAGCAGGGGATATCCTGGAGTGGGAAGACTTGTGACATTAGCCCCAAATCAGCAGGAAAATTGTCAGTGTAGTCCTGTGTCATTGGCTTAGCTGTCATTACGATATCTTTTTGCTGATAGTTGGTGCTTACTGTTTTGAGCACTCCGATTAGCTCAACCCCAATCACATTGTACTACAATTTGGCTGTAACAATCCATTTCCTCCTTAAGCTTGACAGATCTGTACGTCCCCAGCACAGAACTTGTCCGCCTGGTCCGTGTGTTTGGGCCTGACTGGGAGCAGAAGCGAATGATCCTTGAGCAGCTACAAGGAGAACATGAAAGGTAATGATGCTGACTGCAGAGCTTGGGAATATGGAAAATAAAAGGCCATGCAGGGAGGATGAATAAGAATCATATAGAGCAGAGTTGCTCACACATTTCCTGATGAGGTCTCCCTTACCATATCCTGGTGACTCCCTGGGTAAACTTCGATACCCGCTCTCACGCTAAATATGTTATTATGTGTTAAAGCCATAGTACAGCCTCCATTTTCTTAAATGAATATTATATTAAATTTGCATTAAATAGCAATACGCAAGAGTTTGTACATTGCAAATCTGTACTTTTTTTAAATAAATATTTTTAAAGCACCAATGTGGTTTCCAGCAGGCTGCATCTAGTAGATTCTTATTGTGAGAATGGGAGTTCTTTCCTAGAGCAGAACAGATAATCAAACCCCACCATTTTCCTTCCACTTCCCTCTTTGTGGCCAGTACTGCAACTATAGATCCTACTTCCTCAATGTGTAATAAAGCATTTAACCCTTCCCATACCCACCTCAGTGTGGAGTCCCACATTTAAAGGACAACAGTAATGAGAGGGATAAGGAGGCTTTTAAACAATACCAGTTGCCTGGCAGCCCTGCTGGCCTATCTGGCTGCAGTAGTGTCTGAATCACACCAGAAACAAGCATACAGCTAATCTGTCAGATCTGACAAGAATGTCAGAAACACCTGATATGCTGCATGGTTGTTCGGGGTCTATGGCTAAAAATATTAGAGGCAGAGGATCAGCAGGATAGCCAGGCAACTGGTATTGTTTAAAAGTAAATAAATATGGCAGCCTCCATATCCTTCCCACCACAGTTGTTCTTTAAACCTTTTCCAGGACATTGTCAGTTCTGGAAGAACATTTGATTGGCCCAATTCCAAGTTGCATATAATTTGCAATACATTTGCATGTAAGCCAGAATTATTAGCATCTCATTGACTATCTTTACCTACCATTGTGTAGCAACTAGTTCCATTTTCTGTGCTTCCTCCTCAGGCTCCAGCGGCTTCTCTCTTTGGCCCTCCAGCGGGTACAACATTTAGAAACTCAGGTAGGACATTGAAGGAAACAAAGCCTGTATGACCAGTTCAGCACTAACAAGCAATGCTTATTACTCCGTCTCTGCTTTCTGTAGGTAGTAGGGAGTGCAAGGGCAGCTTCCTCCTCTGAATAAGTGCGTGTGACTCCATGGGCCCCCAACCATCAATAGAGTCCTGCTTACCCAGCCAGTCTGATGGTCATATGTAGATACAAAGAGATTTGCCTCCTCTATCTCCTGTTCTTCCTGTCTCCTGCCCTTATTTTGCCTTTAGTATGGACATACAAATCTGGTGGTCCTTATGTGGATAGATTTAGGTAGGTGATATAGGGAGACACTTTTTTTTGAGTATTGGCATAATGTTCGGGATGTATGGTGGTGTGCAGTAGTGTAACAATGAGAAAACAAAAGCTTTCATCAGCGTGGGGGATGGGGGGATTCTTCAATGTACTTTAAGGCTGGTTTCACAGTGGGACGTTAAAATCCCACGTTACAGCAGCCAGTAACGCAGCCTAACTCACAGCACTGTAAAATCAATTGTGCTGTTCACAGTGCACACGTTGCGTTACATTGTAATGCTGAACGTTCTGGGAAAGTGCAGCATGCTGTACGTTATACTGGGCTAAGCAGCGTTAGACTGCTTGCACATGCTCAGTAATGTTGGAGCAGGAGGTCTCCCCTCCTCCTCAGCAGCCAGCCACATGGCTAATTAATATTCACTGAACTGCAGAGACTCATGGTAGGACTGTAGTGTTGTCCGGATCATGAATGAATAGTTCATTTGATCCGGATCTTTTTTGTGAGTCGAATCATCCGGATCATCACAATGAAAGATGCGGTTCACAGTGGATGTATGTCTGGAAGAAACAGGGACATACAGAATGTACAGTGCAGGGAAAGTCCTGTCCTGCTAGTCACTTCACCCCCAGTCTGCTTCCCTAGTAAAATGATTCAAATGATTCGGTTCAAAGATCCGGATCTTTTCAATGATCCGATTCAAATGATCCGAATCCTTAAAAAGATCCGGACTTCCTATCACTAACCTGCTGCTTTGAGAGCTGCATAACGCAGCTCAATCTGACGTCCAACTTCAACACCACCATACGTTGCGTTAGGAGCATGTTATGCGACCGTAACGTCCCCTAAAACGCAACGTCTTGGTGGGAAAGCAGCCTAAACAGTTTAGAGATGTCACACTTGATTACATTCACACTTTCCCATGGATAAATAAAGGCAGAGGAAAAAGGGGGGGGGGGGGAGCTCCTAAAGGGGGGGGGGAGCTCCTAAAGCTATTAGAAACCAAGACAAACTGCAGAATATAAAAGAACTGCTTGAATGCCTTTAAAAAGGTATTGTCACCATAAAAATCAAATTTCAACAGCAACTGGTCTGAGTGTATTAAGTGATAAATATGCTAATCCTGCATTCAAAACGTTCAAAACTTTTTCTGCTGTTATTATTTGGAGTTATCAGATACTTCAGGAAACACTGGCCCTTTAGTAGTCGTGCCAAAGAATTGCTTGCTGGGGGTTCTTTTTTATCTATAATCTATTCCTCCTCTTCCCTTTATTTCCCTGCCAGCTTCTTATCTGTTCTCCTAATCTTTATGATAGGCTGATGCACTGTATGCTTGCATACTCTGACTATGCATTTTATAGGGCTACAGTTAGGACACATATAAACTCTGGGGAACCTCTATGCTGCATATATGACTACGCAAGAAAATACATTCTTTTGTAACAAAGACCTGGACTCTTAACTTAGCTGTAGGGATAGCAGTGGTCATTTGGTGTTTTATTTGCATTAAAGTGAACCTTAAGTCGAGTAAAAAAAATGAGTTTTACTCACCTGGGGCTTCCCTCAGCCCCCTGCAGACGATCGGTGCCCTCGCCGTGTCTCTGCGATGCTCTAGTCCCCGGCGGCAACCACTTCCGGTTTTGCCATCAGGACCCGACAGGCATGGGAACGCGAGTGATTCTTCGCGTTCCCAGCCAAAATATCGTGGCCGCAATAGCAGCATAGGGGGAGATATTTTGGCTGGGAACGCGAAGAATCACTCGTGTTCCCATGCCTGTCGGGTCGTGACGGCGAAACCGGAAGTGGTCGCCGCCGGGGACTGGAGCATCGCAGAGACACGGCGAGGGCACCGATCGGCTGCAGGGGGCTGAGGGAATCCCCAGGTGAGTAAAACTCATTTTTTTTACTCGACTTAAGTGCCTCTTTAAAGCATTTGCATGTGAGTGTGCAAAGCGTTAATTGATTTTGCCAGCCTCCCACTATAGGTAGCTAGAGAGTCACACAGTATCTGTAGCCAGAAAGCACCCCTCAGTAAAGGTAGCGAGGTAGCCCCCCTGTACAGGTAGCCAGAGAGCCCCTCCAGTATAGGTAGCCAAAGCAGAGCCGGGACAAGGTCTTCCAGCACCCAAGGCTGAGACACCAAAGTGCGCCCCTCCATCCCTTCCACCCCAGTCTTCACACACTGATTGCTATTAGACTAAGAGGGCCACAGGGCCCACAACCTCCCCAACACCTTAATATCTAGTTATCTGCCTTGCAGTCACTGCTATGTATCCCCTTTTCTTATTTCTTTCTGCTTCATACACAATTAGGAATGACAGCTGAATGAATTGTGCGCCCCCTCCTACTCTGCGCCCTGAGGCTGGAGCCTCTCCAGCCTATGCCTCGGCCCGGCCCTGAGCCAAAGAGCCGCTCAAATATAAGTAGCCAGAGAACCCCTCCAGTATAGGTAGCCAGGGAGCCCCTCCAGTATAGGTAGCCAAAGAGCCCCCCAAGATAAGTAGCCAGAGAACCCCTCCAGTATAGGTAGCCAGAGAGCCCCTCCAGTATAGGTAGCCAAAGAGCCCCTCCAGTATAGGTAGCCAAAGAGCCTCTCAAATATAAGTAGCTAGAGAACCCCTCCAATATAGGTAGCCAAAGAGCCCTCCAAATATAAGTAGCCAGAGAACCCCTCCAGTATAGGTAGCCAGAAAGCCCACCAAATATAAGTAGCCAGAGAACCCCTACAGTATAGGTAGCCAGAGAGCCCCCCCTTACGGTATAGGTTGCCAGACAGTCCCCCCCCCCTAGTATAGGTGGCCAAATAGCCCCCCACCCACAAGAATTGTTAGCCAGAGTGCCCCCCCCAAGTATAGGTAGCCAGAGAGCTCCTTGGTATAGGTAGCAAGACAGCCCCCCCAGTACAGGTAGCCAGAGAATCCCCAAATATATGTGGCCAAAGGGGGTGGAAGTAACTCCCCTATCTGGTATACACAGGTGGCCCATCTTCTTCCTCCTAGGCGCCCCATCTCATTGGAAACAGCCCTGAATGTGATCACATAAGCGTCACATATTCACAGGTGTAGCTGCCTGAGAAAGGCGATAGAGCGGCATGTGGATCCTGGAGTGGTGAGTTAACTTCACTCCTCCGCTTTGCACTCTACAATACGCTCGTGCTCTCCCCTCCGCCACAGCAACCCCAGATGGTGATCCGCTCCGCCTGCCCCTTAAAACTGGCCTGGGGTGATATAGTGTATGTGATAATTGTTGGAAGCACTTGAGAAAGTTCAGATGTAACCAAAACATGCAGATTAATCCTATGACACAAAGAAGGTATTTTTTCCCCAATAAATCCAGGTAGAGTTTAGGGTTAACCTCCTTGGCGGTAACCCCGTGTGTGACACGGGGTAAGCCGCCGGAGGGTGCCGCTCAGGCCCTGCTGGGCCGATTTACATAATTTTTTTTTTTTGCTGGACGCAGCTAGCACTTTGCTAGCTGCGGCAGCACACCGATCGCCGCCGCCCCGCTCCCGATCGCCGATATCCGTTGCGGCGCGCGCCCCCCCCCCCCAGACCCCGTGCGCTGCCTGGCCAATCAGTGCCAGGCAGCGCCGAGGGGTGGATCGGGACTCCCAATGACGTCACGACTTAGCTGACGTCGGTGACGTCATCCCGCCCCGTCGCCATGGCGACAGGGGAAGCCCTCCAGGAAATCCCGTTCTTTGAACGGGATTTCCTGATCCGAGATCGCCGAAGGGCTCGCTACATGATTTAAAAAAAACAAAACAAAAAAAAACTGCTGTGCTGCCTCCTGGCGGAATGTTTCATACCGCCAGGAGGGTTAAGCATTCTGATTCAGAACAGAACTTGAATGTTAACTAAAGTGGACTGTGGCAGGGGCGGTTAACTTACCCTTGTCGCCACCTCTGTGCGCTGCGCTCCACATTGCGTTCCAGATCTCCAATTACTTCCTCCTTCTGGCTGTAGGAAGTATATGAGAGCTCGAATGCAACGTTGAGGGCAGCGCACAGAGAGGTCAACAAGGGCGAGTTAACTGTTCCTTTAGTTAAAGGTGCACTATGGTGAAAAATTTTAAAATTTTAAATATTTGCAAACCTATACAAATAAGAAGTACATTTTTTTCCAGAGTAAAATGAGCCATAAATTACTTTTCTCCTATGTTGCTGTCACTTACAGTAGGTAATAGAAATCTGACAGAAGCGACAGGTTTTGGACTAGTTCATCTCTTCATAGGGGATTCACAGGGATGTATTTATTTTCAAAAGCACGTAATGGCAGTTGCTCTGTCCAACTGCCAAAAAACTGTGTAGTGAGCAGGGAAGCTGGCCAGCATCATTGTTTAAATCCTTTTTAGGGAATGTCTTTATAAAGAATAAAAGCCTTGCTGAGAATCCCCTATGAAGAGCTGGAGTAGTCCAAAACCAGTCACTTCTGTCAGATTTCTACTACCTACTGTAAGTGGCATCAACATAGGAGAAAAGTAATTTATGGCTCACTTTACTCTGGAAAAAACTTACTTCTATTATGTTTGCACATATTTAAAATTTTACTATTTCTCGCCATAGTGCCCCTTTAACATTCAAATTCTGTTCCAAATCATTCGGAACACAATCCAAATTGGAATGCTCATTCCTAGCGGAGTCCCAAGTCTCTTAATTGGTATTGGCTAATCACCTATAGTGGATCTGGGTGGTTCTGGTGGTGACTCCCTGTCGAGAATTAGTTGGATAGGGCTGAGAACAAGGTTGCTTTTGCATAGCTAATGTTGGTCCTAACTCCCCATAAAATAACACTAGATTGTTCTTAGCCAGTTAATCAGAGAATATTAAAGGCAGAGGATCAGCATAATATCAACATATTTCAGAGTAAGTCAGGAAGGTCTTCATTATCACATTATGACTTGTCTGCAGCATTTGATACTGTGGATCATGAAACACTAATCCAGCGACTGAAGAATTACTGTGGCCTAAGGGGTACTGTTTGTTAAGGGGTTATGCTGCCACCTAGTGGCAGCCCAGATATTATCACAGGAAATGTTTATTAGATGTCATCACAGGAAGTACTTCGTTGTTGTAACCTCGTTGCTTCTCACAAGACTAGCAGCATGAATAAAGCAGCTCTGAGTTGATTTGCAATCTGCACCTTCTCTGAATTATTGAACTAACAGAAACATGGTGTCAGAAGCCTGAAACACACACACACCATCCAATCATCCAGCTGGAAAAGAAACCTTCAGCATACAGAATAGAACTCAGTATTCAAGCAACCATGTATGCAAACACAATACCTCCACCATCTGAGATGAAGATGTCTGGTGACCTGGCTAACAACTGGGAGACTTTTAAAGCTGAATTTCAGGACTTTATGTTAGCTTCCGGACTGCATGAGAAACCGGCAGAGGTACAGGCAGCCACTTTGAGGCGTGTAATGGGAAGTGAGTGCAGACACATCTATCGCTTTAATCTGAATTTGAATGAGGAACAGCAAAAGAGTGCTACTGCTATCTTGGATGCCCTGGAGGGGCATTTTAAGCCAACAAAAAATGTCATCTTTGAGCGCTTTGTTTTTGGATCCCTCAAGCAGGAAGAAGGTGAGACAATTGACTGTTTTGTAAGTAGATTAAGGGAGAAAGCAGCCACATGTGATTATGGACAGCTAAAAGATGACTTGATCAGAGACATGCTGGTGTTAGGTATTGCTGATGAAAATGCACGCCGTCGCTTGTTAAAAGAAAGGACACTTACTCTGGCGTCTGCCATTGATATTTGCCGAGCTGCAGAGCAAACAGACTTGCGAATAAAAGTGCTGACGCAGGCCAGAGTGGATGACAGTATTAATGCGACAGTTTCCCAAAAGCCAGTGCCTCAAAGCAACACAACGCCAAGCACAGCACGATATTCTAACTACCCCAGAATCCCTGAAAAGTGCAAGTATTGTGGCAGCACACACAACCGGGGGAGATCCCAATGCCCAGCTTTTGGCAAGAATTGCCGACTTTGCGGAACCCCCAACCACTTTGCAACAGTGTGCCTAAAAGCAAAACGAGACCAGCGTCAGCTGCATACAGTAGATGATCAAGCTGAGCTTGAACAGGAGGCAGATGATGAAGATAATGGCCAGATATACACTGCTAGTGCTATGGGGTCACCCAACTCCCGAGGGAAAAAGTGGTTTGTCAACCTACAGCTCCACGGCACCCGACAGCGTTGCCAGCTTGACTCAGGAGCAACATGTAACGTTATGAGCCTGCAGGATAAACGCAAGATAGCTCCCAAGGTAAGACTGAAGCCTAGCCAGACAAGACTGAAGCTGTATTCAGGTGAGGTGATGAAGTCATTGGGCCTTTTTCAGACTGAATGCTTCATAAAAGGTCTCTGCCACAAACTGGAATTTGAAATAGTCAAAGCAGACCAGAACCCACTCCTATCAGGTTCAACGTGTGAACGTTTGGGTCTGATGCACATTACTATTCCAGATGAACTCCACAATATGGAAAGCCATACCACAGGGGTGCTAACAGAAAAACAGCTTACCAGCACATACCAGGATGTGTTCAATAGTCCAATAGAGTCTCTACCTGGGGAAGTGCACTTTGACCTAGATCGAACTGTCACACCAGTACAATGCTCTCCACGCAATGTTCCAGTTGCACTTAGGGAAGCCGTCAAAGCCCAGCTGGACAAACACATACAGGATGGGAACCTAGCCTCAGTGACTGAACCCACAGACTGGATAAGTAACATGGTTATAGTCAAAAAAAGCTGACAAAATTAGAATTTGCATTGATCCAAGGGCATTGAATAAAGCACTAAAAAGGTCCCACTATATAATGCCGACACTTGAGGATGTCCTTTATAAACTGCCCAAAGCCCGCATTTTCTCCTTGGTGGATGCCCGAGATGCATTTCTACAAATCAAATTGGACACAGAGAGCAGCTTTCTGACCACCTTCTGGACACCTTGGGGCCGAATGCGCTGGCTCAAACTACCCTTTGGTGTGTCGGTAGCCCCAGAAGTGTATCAAAGAAAACAGCATGAACTACTAGCCGGCCTGCAAGGTGTGGAGCCAATTGCAGATGATATACTAATAGTGGTTTGTGGAGACTCACTAGAGGAGGCCACTCGTGACCATGATGCTAACATGATTGCTCTTATGAACCGCTGCAGAGAAGTGAAGCTTAGACTGAGCATCAAGAAGCTACAGTTTAAACTAAATGAAGTTCGCTTTCACGGTCACATTCTATCAGCAGGGGGGTTGAAGCCAGATCCTGAGAAGGTAAGGGCAATAAAAGACATGCCTGCTCCAACCGATTCCAAGGGAGTACAAAGGTTTATCGGATTTGTCACCTACCTGTCAAAATTCATGCCCCGTCTCTCGGAGGTTTGTGAGCCTTTGCGCAGGCTTGTGGATAAAGACACTATGGCACTGGCTGCCAAAGCACCAGGAAGCAGTTGATGAAATCAAGCGACTAGTCTCCACAGTGCCAGTACTAAGATACTATGACATTAGGGAAACAAGCAAGGGATACCGCTCTACTGCACCGTGGCAGACAGTGCAGGAACACAGGCAGCCAGGCCCAGGTAGTCAAGAGGTAAAGGAAGGAAGGTCCGCACCAATGTCTCCAAAATCGTTATATCGACTATGATTAAGGACTTGGCGTCCGAAACATGTTAGTCAAGTGTTTTCTGTATGTCTGGATACGTCCTCAATAAATATACCGATATAACGATTTTGGAGACATTGGTGCGGACCTTCCTTCCTTTACTATGACATTAGCAAGCCAATTACAGTTCAAAGTGACTCCAGTCAGAATGGCCTCGGCTGCTGCCTATTGCAGGATGGACAACCTGTAGCATTTGCTTCCAGGGCTCTCACCCCAACTGAGCAGAATTATGCTCAGATCGAGAAAGAATGCCTAAGCATTGTGTTTGCTTGCCACCGTTTCCATAGCTACTTGTACGGTCGGGAAAAGATCACTGTTGAAACCGATCACAAACCACTAGTCGCAATATTCAACAAACCTTTGCTTAGTGCTCCAAAACGACTTCAAAGCATGTTACTCTCGCTTCAAAATTATGCTCTAGCGGTAACCTACAAACCAGGCCCATATATGTATGTGAGTGACACTCTGAGCAGAGCCACACCACGCTTGCATCCAGCAGACGCACCTCATGTTCAGCATTCAGTCTGCAGCTTGCACAGTGAAGAACTTGACATAGAGTGCATAAACCAGGCTGACTATTTAAATGTCACGCATCAGCGTCTGTCACAGATCAGAGAGTCCACCGAGCAAGATGAAAACCTCAAGATCCTTAAATCAGTTGTGCTCAATGGATGGCCTGACACAAGGGCAGAGACACCAGTTGCTATCAGAGAGTATTGGGCCTACCGGGATGAAATAAGCCTACAGGATGGAGTGTTCTTCAAGGGGCAACGTATTATCATCCCAAAGCAACTACGTGCAGAGATGCTACGACGCATTCATTGGAGCCACATTGGTGGTGAGGCATGCTTCAGACAGGCTCGAGAAACGCTGTTTTGGCCGAATATGCATGGGGAGATTAAAGTCTATGTAGGGCAGTGCACTGTATGCAACGAATACGCACACGAACAACAAAAAGAGACTATGATGTCACATCCCCTCCCTACACGGCCATGGCAAATTTTGAGCATGGACATATTCAACTACGCTGGCAAGGATTTTCTGCTGATCGTTGACCACTATTCAGACTTTTGGGAAATAGAACTATTGCCAGACCTGTCAGCAGGCACAACCATTAAAAGATGTAAGGCTCAACTTGCCAGGTATGGCCAACCTGACCGAGTTGTAACAGACAATGGTCCACAATTTGCTTGTGCTATGTTCGCCAGGTTCGCTCAGGAATGGGGTTTTGAGCATGTTACATCGTCTCCAATGTACCCTAAAGCTAATGGCAAAGCAGAATCGGCAGTGAAGATTGTCAAAAGCCTGTGCAGGCGAGCAAAACGTGCAGGGGATGACCCATGGAAGTCAATCTTACTTTGGAGAAATACACCGACAGCTGGCATGGACACTAGCCCTGCACAACGTCTAATGGCCCGCAGGCTGAAAACTCCTCTCCCAGTGACTGATGCACTGCTGGAGCCATGTGTTGCTGTAGAGGTACCCAGAAAGCTGCAGTACAAAAGACAAGTGGCAAAACATACCTATGATAAAACGGCCAGGGACCTTCCTGCACTAAATGTGGGACAAAACATAAGAATGAAGCCTCTTCCAGGTGACAGGACCAGACTATGGAGATTAGGAACTTGTCTCCAACAAACAGCTCCTCGCTCTTATCTGGTTGAGGTGGAGGGTACACTGTACAGGCGCAACCGGGTGGACCTCAGACCAGCAGAGTCTAGTCCTACTAGGCTTACAGGAACAGAGCCCAGTGAAACGCCAAGACCAGAAATGCCAATGGAGGCCACAGAGGAGGCAACAGTGGAAGTTCAGCCGGAACGTTTGCCTGAAACTGACAGCACATTGGCCTCTCAGTCTGGGGGCACACCTGAGATACCACGCTACACACGCAGCGGCAGGCGAATCCGGCCACCAACAAGACTTGACCTCTAAATAGTTGTAAGCAGTCATGTTTAGCTACCGTTGAGCATTTACATACTGTATATGCATATTAGTAAGTACAGTGGACTAAATAACCTTACTATTTGAATGCTTGAAAGTTTATTTGAAAGTATGTTATATATATAGTTAGAAAAGGGGGATGTTAAGGGGTTATGCTGCCACCTAGTGGCAGCCCAGATATTATCACAGGAAATGTTTATTAGATGTCATCACAGGAAGTACTTCGTTGTTGTAACCTCTTTGCTTCTCACAAGACTAGCAGCATGAATAAAGCAGCTCTGAGTTGATTTGCAATCTGCACCTTCTCTGCATTATTGAACTAACAAAAACACTGTTCTTAGCTGGTTTCAGACCTTCCTATCTGGCAGGACACAGCAAGTATGTCTGGGCACACACTACTCTAATCCAGTGCCACTTGCCTATGGAGTTCCACATGGTTCTGTACTATCATCATTACTCTTTGCAGTCTACATGCTCCCACTGTGCAAGATAATCCAGAACTTTGGCCTAGGATACCATTGTTATGCAGATGACACACAACTGTATCTGTCCTTCAAGCCTGGCACACAAGACCCATCTGCATCCATATATGCGTGTCTAGTGGATTTATAAAATTGGATGAACACCAGCTGGTTGAGGCTGAACTCTGACAAAACAGAGGTGTTGGTGGTAGGTGGTCCACACATGATGGATAAAGTTCAAAATGCTCACCACCTCAAACTAGCGATTGGGGGAGATACCGTACAGTATAAAGACTCTGTGCGAAACCTTGGGGTGATCCTGGATGGAAATCTAAAACTCAGACAGCAGGTATCAGCTGTCGTCAAGTCTTCCTTCTTCCATCTAAGAAATATTGTGAAAATCAAACACCTTATCCCAGCTGAAGACCTACCTGCCCTGGTTCATGCATTTGTATGCTCCCGCCTAGACTACTGCAACGCCCTGTTCATCAGATCTACAGATAAGGTTCTGCGCCCCTTACAACTAGTACAGAACGCTGCCGCCAGACTCCTAGCCAATGCCCCCCGCAGCTCACACATCACCCCTGTACTGCAAACTCTTCACTGGTTGCCAGTAAAATGGAGAATCCATTTTTAGATCTGCCTGCTGACATTCAAGGCCCTAAACCACATGGGACCCAAATACATAGCAGATCTATTGGAACTTTATGCCCCTCCACGCACCCTCCGCTCTGCCAACAAGATGAAGCTGGTTATTCCCAGGACACACTTAATATTTGGTGCTCGGGCCTTTTCCTATGCAGCCCCTACTCTATGGAACTCATTTCCACAATCAGTATGAGAGGCTCCTTCTCTGGACAGCTTTAAAAAAAGGCTAAAAACTCACCTCTTCTCCCGAGCCTTTGAGACTGCATAATGCAGGGTCACAGCGCTTTGAGTTCCCAGGGAGAAAAACGCTATAAAAATATTATTTATGGTTATCTGCAGCAATGACAAAAGGTAGATTTCAGAAGCAGAATATAAATTGAGCCTTTTGTTTCCACAGCTGCACAGAGATGCTGAGTCCCAACATTACAGGAACTGGGAGAAGCTCTTCATCAGGCTCATGGTAAGTGCCCTTCTTTCTGCCTCTCTCTTTCTCTTAACTCCATGACATGCTAATGCAGCCACTGCAATTAATTGGCCGCTTTTCAAATTGCATATATTTGCATAAAATTAGTGTTGAACTCAAAATTATTGGCATATCCTTGACCAGTGGTGTAGCTTAGGAGCTTTGGGACCCCGGGGTGAGTTTTTCATTGGGCCCTCCCAAACATTCTATACATAACAATTCCTATAGTGAATTAAACCTGCCAAAGACAGCTGCAGTCTCGATATGGTTTAAATATGGGAAGAGAACAGTTTGTTAGTGATTGCCATTATTCAAAGCACATACAGAGGCGATCACTACTAGCATAGCACCAATTAAGAGTTAAAACAGCCACTGATGGAGTGACCCTAGTGGGGCCCTCTGGCCCAAGGGCCCCGATGCGATCACAACCACTGCAATCCCTATTACTACTCCACTGTCCTTGACCATCCCTTCTCAGAGATAGGCAATCGTGTATAGGGACATCAGGTCATGGAAGAGTGTCTCATCATTTAAATAAAACAAACAAAAAAAAAACTACAGACTACAGAAATCCATGCAGACATGTCTGAGAATATTATAACTGATATTGGCACAACAATCAGCATTTTAGAAGCAAGTTGGAAATGACAGGGGCTCTTTATTGGTCCTATGCTGGTAATGATCACTTATGTAGATGGCTCACATAGTGGTAATCAGCAACAAACTGTATCCTTACCCTTGCTTGCACCTCTGACACTGCAGCTGTCCACATGCTGCTTTATACAGCGTTAGCTCTTATTGCAACCAAGTGTTATGTGGCATTTATAGGACATTAATAGGGTTCTTTGAAATAGTGCGGGGTGGAACTGCATTGTTTGGATGGATGAGACCGGTCTAGGCATAGGGAGAGCGCTCTCCACAGGATGTTGGGGCCCCTTGGGGGTTGTTTTAAATGATTTTTAATGATTCTTGTTGTGCAATAAAAGTTATGAATCTTGTAGCTGCTGGTTAAGTTTTTATGTTTCTGGCTGTAGTTTTTGAAACAAGCCAGCGTGCTTCTGCCTGAATGGTGGTAGTAAATCTCAAACTGGCTCCTGTTTAAAAGGGACTCCGAGCAGAGGAGTAAAACTGAAAATCGGCACAATAAGGCCTCTTGCACACTGCAAGCGATTCAGATTCAGATTCCGCTTTTTAATCAGTTTTTACATCCGATTCAGATTCCGATTTGCAGTGTGCAGGGAGCAAACTGCAAATCTGAATCGGATTTAGAAGTAAAAACCGATTAAAAAGCGGAATCAGAATCTGAATCGGTTGCAGTGTGCAAGAGGCCTGAAAATCGCAACAAAGTACCGTACTAATGGGGCCGCCAGCAAGACCACAGAGGGGACCCGGAGGACGCAGAGGGACCTCTCAGGCTACGGGGGCCTGGAGGAAGCCCCAGCTAAGCACCGATTTTCATTTTACAGGTAGTCCCCGGGTTACGAACGCCCGACTTACGAACGACCCGCTGATACGAACGCCGCGACCATAGCTCCGCCCCATCGCATGACGTCACGCCCGCCGGGGACTACCTGTTCTGCCCCGTTTAAAATGCAGAGTTATTGCAGCGGAAGGTAAATAGAGGACATCTCACCTGATCCTCGGCGGTAGAAGGTCCCCTCGTGGTGCCCGAAAGCTGCGCAGCCCGTCCTCTCGCTCCGTCCACTGTTCCCCGGCGGCTTCTGGCTTCACATGCGGCGCATAATGACGCAATTAGGAAGCGCCGCCACTAGGGAGCTCTTCCTGATTGCGTCATTATGCGCTACATGTGAAGCCAGAAGCCGCCGGGGAACAGTGGACGGAGCGAGAGGATGGGCTGCGCAGCTTCCGGGCACCACGAGGGGACCTTCTACCGCTGAGGATCAGGTGAGATGTCCTCTATTTACCTTCCGCTGCAATAACTCTGCATTTTAAACGGGGGCAAAGGTGGCTGTCCCGACTTAAGGACAGATTCAGGTTAAGAATGAGCGGGCAGTCCCTATCTCGTTCGTTAACCGAGGACTACCTGTATTCCTCTACTCAGGGCCCTTTAATACATTATGTTGTAAGATTATTATGCTTATCTGTGTTTTCATTCACCTGAACAGAGTATGGGACAGTATAAAGACTCTCCGGGAAATCTACAGGACTTGCAAGCAAAAAGGTAATATAAAACTCTACCAATTATTACACCTCTTATCTTGGAATACACAGGCAGCTCATGGTGTCCCAGAACTACCAGGGTCATATAAAGGTCTAAAACCGACCAAAATGCCCTCTATTGAAAAGCAAAGCTAAATGTAATTTTTCATTCTTAAAACATAAGGTATTCGTGATAATTCACCTTAAAGTGAGCAACTGTGGTTTCCCATGATGCATCACTCCCAAATATGCAAATCTCTTTATGCCCTTGAAAGCAAGGAACCGCTGGTGTATAGCGAGTTTATACATTTTACAGCCTGTAGCCAATATGTTTGCATAATGTGGTCTGGCTGAAGGCTGTAGCTCTCCTGCCCCTTGTGCCAGTACAGATTGTTGCTCCTGGGCAATCTCAGACTGATTAATGTGCACGCCTGTGTTCCCTAGGATGGTTGAACCAGACAGTGCCTCAGTGTGAATGCCAGGTTACGAGCATGGAATGTCTGCTTGCGTGCTGACTGGTATAGGTAGAGTAGGGTCCCTTACCATAACGGGAAAACCTCATCACTGGTGTAAAGGCTCATACACACATCAGACTATAGTCTTTGGAAAATTAAAGATCACAGACCAATCTTACCACCCTTCATGTAGTATGAGAGCCAGACTCTACACAGTCTTTTCTATGGAGCTGAACTCCACATCAGAAAAAAATCTTTGCAAGATGCTGCACACACAGATGCTGTACAGACACAAAAGATCAGTATCTGCAAAAGATCTGTTCCTGCCAAAAATCCATTCCTGCAAATTGCAGTGATAGTCTATGAGCTCTGCAGATCATCATACACACATGATTTAACTGACATTCATCTGCAGATCAAGCAATCATCCGCAGATCTGAAAATCCATCCTGGTGGATCTGATCTGCAGATGAATGTCAGTTAAATCATGTGTGTATGATGATATGCAGATCTCATAGACTATCATTGCAATTTGCAGGAACGGATTTTTGGCAGGAACAGATCTTTTGCAGATACTGATCTTTTGTGTCTGTACAGCATCTGTGTGTGCAGCATCTTGCAAAGATTTTTTTCTGATGTGGAGTTCAGCTCCATAGAAGACTGTGTAGAGTATGGTTCTCATACTACATGAAGGGTGGTAAGATTGGTCTGTGATCTTTCATTTTCAAAAGACTATAGTCTGATGTATGTATGTGGCCTAAGGGTCTAGTACACAATGTTCTTGCATTCCATCCATTTTGGAAGCAAATGTTCTCTTTGTGCATAATCTTGCAACCTAGATGTTTTTGATTAATCTAACGTTCCAGCTAGATGTGGAGCAGTGATGCATTATGGGAAACAACAGTAGCTCACTTAAAGGAGAACTGTAGTGAGAGTTATATGGAGGCTGCCATATTGATTTTCTTTTTAAGAAATACCAGTTGCCTGGCAGACCGGCTGAGCTATTTGACTGCAGAAGTGTGAATCACACCAGAAACAAGCATGAAGCTAATCTTGTCAGATCTGACAATGTCAGGAACACCTGATCTACTGTATGCTTGTTCAGGGTCTAGGGCTAACCGTATTAGAGGCAGAGGCTCTGGAAGGTTAGCCAGGTAACTGGTATTGCTTAAAAGGAAATAAATATGGCAGCCTCTGTATACCTCACATTACAGTTCTGCGTTAAAGAGGAACTCCAGTGAAAATAATTTAATATAAAAAGGTGCTTAATTTTTACAATAATTATGTATACATGATTTAGTCAGAGTTTGCTCATTGTAAAATCTTTCCTCTCCCAGATTCACATTCTGACATGTATTACATGGTGACATTGTTACTGTGGGCAGATTATGTAGCTGTTCTGGCTTTAACAGACAGCTATAAACAGCCATTTCCTGTGTGTGTCATTGTTACATTGTGGCAGTTTGCCCAGAGTACCGTATGGTACCAGAGCCTCTTGTGGGAGGGGTTTCAGCACAAAATCAGTCATACAGCGCCCCCTGATGGTCTGTTTGTGAAAATCATTATATTTTTCATGTAAAAGTGGGTATCAGCTACTGATTGGGATAAAGTTCAATTCTTGGTCGGAGTTTCTCTTTAAAGGGAACCTTAACTGTGGGCCAAAAAAAAAAAGTTCACTTACCTGGGGCTTTCCCAAGTTTCCTGCAGCCGTCCTGTGCCCGCGCCGGTCCCTCGGTGCCCTCCGGTCTCCCTCCGTGGCTAAGTTTCGCTTTCGGCCGACTGCCAGTCGTCCTCCGGCAAAGCGTGCTCTTTCTCCGCATTCCCCGTCGTAAAGAGCCGTAAAGCGCGTCCGCATGACGCAAGACGCATCATGCGGACGCACTTTACAGCTCTTTACGATGGGGAATGCGGAAGAAGAGGACGCTTTGCCGGAGGACGACTGGCAGTCGGCCGAAAGCGAAAATTAGCCGCGGAGGGAGACCGGAGGGCACCGAGGGACCGGCGCGGGCAGAGGACGGCTGCAGGAGGCTTGGGAAAGCCCCAGGTAAGTGAACTTTTTTTTTGGCCCACAGTTAAGGTTCCCTTTAAAGCTAAATTATCACAAATACCTTCTGTTTTAAGAAGGCAAAATTACATTTAGCATTTCTTATCTTAAAATGTGAACTGGTAAATGTAACAATGGAAGGCTAGGCAACCTCTGGGCCCCCATGAGTAGTCTGCATGTCACTCTTGTAATAGGCAGAATGCCACAAAGGAGGGCATGGATGCTGAACACTCGGGTCCTGGTCCACTTTCTCACATGACTTTTATTTATTTGAGAACTAGTCACAACCAGGATGATGCAGGAACTGTAATCAGTGACATTATTGTGACTATGTTGGCTTACTAAGGAAATGTATTGTTCCCTTATCTCATTTTTTTCCGTTTGTAACAAGAATATGATAAATAAGCTCCATTAGCCCTTGCTCAATAATAGAATTCTAATGCATTTATCACGTTGTCCCCCAGAAGAGATCTGAGGACTCTCTGGCAGCTGCCGCCTTCATGCTTGAATACAATTTAATATTCCTCTATATTCCAAGCATTAGTCACATATTCATGGTCTGTCCTACCCTCACTGCAGTGTCAGTAAATTTGCTTTTCTTTTGTTGTTGGCAGTGGTAAATAAATGGAGATGGCATCCATAAACAACCAAGCTAGAGAGAAGCATGAAGACTAGTGGGCCTAAACTCAAAATTGAACTACCAGCATCATTTGGTCTTCAAATGATTTCTACTGCCTGGGACCATGTTTCTTTTTAAGTGCTCTTTTCATATGGACATTTTATGCAACTAGTAAACACACATTTCAAATATGACTTTGTATGAATGTGTTGTTGTTGCTACATTTGCCTATGGTTATCCATGGATCTGCAACTTAAAGAGTACCTGAACTGACAGAAAAGGTAATAAATACATAGAAAATGGCTTCATATACAAAGCTTGTTGCACCTACCCTCAACATTATCCTTCTCTCCTCCTGTTTAACCGATTGACCATTATGCTCACGTAACTTACCTGGGGCTTCTACCAGCCCCCTGCAGCCATCCCGTGCCCTCAAAGTCACTCCCGGATCCTCTGGTCCTCCGCAGGCAGCTAATGTCGTTTTTGCCGACTCTCAGTCAGCTGGCCGCAACACATATCATTGCACGCTTTCCCGAGGGTACAGGATGCTATTGTGGGCGTCATCACGTATCTTTGTATGCGTTGCAGGTGCAACGCATACAAAGATACGTGTTCACACCCGCAATAGCATCCTGTACCCTCGTGAATGCGTGCAATGATACACGTGGAGGTCGGCAAAAACGAAACTAGCTGGTGGCGGGGGACCAGAAGATCTGGGAGTGACTTTGAGCTAAGGTTCCCTTTAACCTCCCTGGCATTTTGGTTCTGTGCGACGCACGGCCGCGGGAGGGCTTTTTTGACCTATTTTTTTTTTCATGTAGCTAGCCTTTTGCTAGCTACATGATTCCCCCCTCCCCGCAATCTCCCTCCCACTCTTCCGATCGCCGCTGGCGTGAATACCTATCAGCAAATCTCGTTCTGAACGGGATTTCCTGCAGGGCTTCCCCCGTTGCCATGGCGACAAACGGAATGACGTCATCGGGAGTCCCAATCCACCCCATAGCGCAGCCTGGCGGTGATTGGCCAGGCTGCGCAAGGGGTCTGCGGGGGGGGCCCCTCTTTCACGGCGGGTAGCGGCGGATCGGGTAAGACACGCAGCTAGCAAAATGCTAGCTGCGTGTATAAAAAAAATTATGCAAATCGGCCCGCCAGGGCCTGAGTAATCCACCACGGCATTACTGGACGAGCTGAGCTCGTCCGTAACGCCCAGGTGGTTAACCACTTCCCGACCGCCGTATATACAATTGGCGGCCGGGAAGTGGACGCCGCAAGGACCGCCGTATTGACAATTGGCAGCGGTCCTTGTATGGGCATGGGCGGAGCGATCGCGTCATCCGTGACGCGATCCTCCGCCTCCGCCTGGCGCCGCTCACCCGCCGCAACATCCCGCCGGCCATACGGAAGCGCCGGCGGGATGTTAACCCGACGATCGCCGCATACAAAGTGTATAATACACTTTGTAATGTTTACAAAGTGTATTATACAGGCTGCCTCCTGCCCTGGTGGTCCCAATGTCCGAGGGACCACCAGGGCAGGCTGCAGCCACCCTAGTCTGCACCAAGCACACTGATTTTTCCCCCCCCCTGCCCCAGATCGCCCACAGCACCCATCAGACCCCCCCTGCCCACCCCCCAGACCCCTGTTTGCACCCAATCACCCCCCTAATCACCCATCAATCACTCCCTGTCACTATCTGTCAACGCTATTTTTTTTTTTATCCCCCCCCTGCCCCCCGCTCCCTCCTGATCACCCCCCCACCCCTCAGATTCTCCCCAGACCCCCCCCATGTACTGTATGCATCTATCCCCCCCTGATCACCTGTCAATCACCTGTCCATCACCTGTCAATCACCCGTCAATCACCCGTCAATCACCCCCTGTCACTGCCACCCATCAATCAGCCCCTAACCTGCCCCTTGCGGGCAATCTGATCACCCTCCCACACCAATAGATCGCCCGCAGATCCGACATCAGATCACCTCCAAAATCCATTGTTTACATCTATTCTCTCCTCTAAACACCCACTAATTACCCATCAATCACCCCCTATCACCACCTGTCACTTTTACCTATCAGATCAGACCCTAATCTGCCCCTTGCGGGCACCCAATCACCCGCCCACACGCTCAGATTGCCCTCTGACCCCCCCTTATCAATTCACCAGTGCATTAATTACATCTGTTCTTCCCTGTAATAACCCACTGATCACCTGTCAATCACCTGCCAATCACCTATCACCCATCAATCACCCCCTGTCACTGCCACCCATCAATCAGCCCCTAACCTGCCCCTTGCGGGCAATCTGATCACCCACCCACACCATTAGATCGCCCGCAAACCCGCCGTCAGATTACCTCCCAAATGTATTGTTCACATCTGTTATCTTCTCTAAACACCCACTAATTACCCATCAATCACCCCCTATCACCTACCGTTACTGTTACCTATCAGATCAGACCCTAATCTGCCCCTTGCGGGCACCCAATCACCCGCCCACACGCTCAGATTGCCCTCAGACCCCCCCCCCTTATAAATTCGCCAGTGCATTAATTACATCTGTTCTTCCCTGTAATAACCCACTGATCACCTGTCAATCACCTGCCAATCACCTATCACCCATCAATCACCCCCTGTCACTGCCACCCAACAATCAGCCCCTAACCTGCCCCTTGCGGGCAAACTGATCACCCACCCACACCAATAGATCGCCCGCAGATCCGACATCAGATCACCACCCAAGCGCAGTGTTTCCATCTATTCTCTCCTCTAAACACCCACTAATTACCCATCAATCACCCATCAATCACCCCCTATCACCACCTGTCACTGTTACCCATCAGATCAGACCCTAATCTGCCCCTTGCGGGCACCCAATCGCCCGCCTACACGCTCAGATTGCCCTCAGACCCCCCCTTATCAATTCGCCAGTGCAATATTTACATCTGTTCTCCCCTGTAATAACCCACTGATTACCTGTCAATCACCTATCAATCACCCATCAATCACCCCCTGTCACTGCCACCCATCAATCACCCCCTGTCACTGCCGCCCATCAATCACCCGCTGTCACTGCCACCCATCAATAAGCCCCTAACCTGCCCCTTGCGGGCAATCTGATCACCCACCCACACCAATAGATCGCCCGCAGATCCGACGTCCGATCACCTCCCAAGTGCAGTGTTTACATCTGTTCTCTACCCTAAACACCCACTAATTACCCATCAATCACCCCCTGTCACTGCTACCTATCAGATTAGACCCCTATCTGCCCCTAGGGCACTCAATCACCCGCCCACACCCTCAGAATGCCCTCAGACCCCAGCCCTGATCACCTCGCCAGTGCATTGCTTGCATCTATTCCCCCCTCTAATCACACCTTGAGACACCCATCAATCACCTCCTGTCACCCCCTAGCACACCTACCCATCAGATCAGGCCCCAATTTGCCCCGTGTGGGCTCCTGATCACTCGGCCAAACCCTCAGATCCCCCTCAGACCCCCTTCCGATCACCTCCCCAGTGCATTGATTGCATCTATTTTCCCCTCTAACCACGCCCTGAGACACCCATCAATCACCTCCTGTCACCCCCCTAGCACTCCTATCCATCAGATCAGGCCCAATACAACCTGTCATCTAAAAGGCCACCCTGCTTATGACCGGTTCCACAAAATTCGCCCCCTCATAGACCACCTGTCATCAAAATTTGCAGATGCTTATACCCCTGAACAGTCATTTTGAGACATTTTGTTTCCAGACTACTCACGGTTTTGGGCCTGTAAAATGCCAGGGCGGTATAGGAACCCCACAAGTGACCCCATTTTAGAAAAAAAGACACCCCAAGGTATTCTGTTAGGTGTATGACGAGTTCATAGAAGATTTTATTTTTTGTCAAAAGTTAGCGGAAATTGATTTTTATTGTTTTTTTTTCACAAAGTGTCATTTTTCACTAACTTGTGACAAAAAATAAAATCTTCTATGAACTCGCCATACACCTAACGGAATACCTTGGGGTGTCTTCTTTCTAAAATGGGGTCACTTGTGGGGTTCCTATACTGCCCTTGCATTTTAGGGGCCCTAAACCGCGAGGAGTAGTCTAGAAAACAAATGCCTCAAAATGACCTGTGAATAGGACGTTGGGCCCCTTAGCGCACCTAGGCTGCAAAAAAGTGTCACACATGTGGTACCGCCGTACTCAGGAAAAGTAGTATAATGTGTTTTGGGGTGTATTTTTACACATACCCATGCTGGGTGGGAGAAATTTCTATGTAAATGGACAATTGTGTGTAAAAAAATCAAACAATTGTCATTTACAGAGATATTTCTCCCACTTAGCATGGGTATGTGTAAAAATACACCCCAAAACGCATTATACTACTTCTCCTGAGTACGGCGGTACCACATGTGTGGCACTTTTTTTTACACCCTAAGTACGCTAAGGGGCCCAAAGTCCAATGAGTACCTTTAGGATTTCGCAGGTCATTTTGCGACATTTGGTTTCAAGACTACTCCTCACGGTTTAGGGCCCCTAAAATGCCAGGGCAGTATAGGAACCCCACAAATGACCCCATTCTAGAAAGAAGACACCCAAAGGTATTCCGTACGGAGTATGGTGAGTTCATAGAAGATTTTATTTTTTGTCACAAGTTAGCGGAAAATGACACTTTGTGAAAAAAAACAATTAAAATCAATTTCCGCTAACTTGTGACAAAAAAATAAAAACTTCTATGAACTCACCATACTCCTAACGGAATACCTTGGGGTGTCTTCTTTCTAAAATGGGGTCATTAGTGGGGTTCCTATACTGCCCTGGCATTTTAGGGGCCCTAAACCGTGAGGAGTAGTCTTGAAACAAAAATGACCTGTGAAATCCTAAAGGTACTCATTGGACTTTGGGCCCCTTAGTGCAGTTAGGGTGCAAAAAAGTGCCACACATGTGGTATCGCCGTACTCGGGAGACGTAGTATAATGTGTTTTGGGGTGTATTTTTACACATACCCATGCTGGGTGGGAGAAATACTTCTGTAAATGACAATCTTTTGATTTTTTTACACACAATTGTCCATTTACAGAGGTATTTCTCCCCCCCAGCATGGGTATGTGTAAAAATACACCCCAAAACACATTGTACTACTTCTCCCGAGTATGGCGATACCACATGTGTGGCACTTTTTTGCACCCTAACTGCGCTAAAGGGCCCAAAGTCCAATGAGTACCTTTAGGATTTCACAGGTCATTTTGAGAAATTTCGTTTCAAGACTATTCCTCACGGTTTAGGGCCCCTAAAATGCCAGGGCAGTATAGGAACCCCACAAATGACCCCATTTTAGAAAGAAGACACCCCAAGGTATTCCGTTAGTAGTATGGCGAGTTCATAGAAGATTTTATTTTTTGTCACAAGTTAGCGGAAATTGATTTTAATTGTGTTTTTTCACAAAGTGTAATTTTCCGCTAACTTTTGACAAAAAATAAAATCTTCTATGAACTCACCATACTCCTAACGGAATACCTTGGGGTGTCTTCTTTCTAAAATGGGGTCATTTGTGGGGTTCCTATACTGCCCTGGCATTTTAGGGGCCCTAAACCGTGAGGAGTAGTCTTGAAACGAAATTTCTCAAAATGACCTGTGAAATCCTAAAGGTACTCATTGGACTTTGGGCCCTTTAGCGCAGTTAGGGTGCAAAAAAGTGCCACACATGTGGTATTGCCGTACTCAGGAGAAGTAGTAAAATGTGTTTTGTGGTGTATTTTTACACATACCCATGCTGAGTGGGAGAAAGATCTCTGTAAATGGACAATTGTGTGTAAAAAAAATTAACAAATTGTCATTTACAGAGATATTTCTCCCACCCAGCATGGGTATGTGTAAAAATACACCCCAAAACACATTATACTACTTCTCCTGAGTACGGCAATACCACATGTGTGGCACTTTTTTGCAGCCTAACTGCGCTAAGGGGTCCAAAGTCCAATGAGCACCTTTAGGCTTTACAGGGGTGCTTACAATTTAGCACCCCCCAAAATGTCAGGACAGTAAACACACCCCACAAATGATCCCATTTTGGAAAGTAGACCCTTCAAGGTATTCAGAGAGGGGCATGGTGAGTCCGTGGCAGATTTCATTTTTTTTTGTCGCAAGTTAGAAGAAATGGAAACTTTTTTTTTTTTCTCACAAAGTGTCATTTTCCGCTTACTTGTGACAAAAAATAATATCTTCTATGAACTCACTATGCCTCTCAGTGAATACTTTGGGATGTCTTCTTTCCAAAATGGGGTAATTTGGGGGGTATTTATACTATCCTGGAATTCTAGCCCCTCATGAAACATGACAGGGGGTCAGAAAAGTCATAGATGCTTGAAAATGAGAAAATTCACTTTTTGCACCATAGTTTGTAAACGCTATAACTTTTACCCAAACCAATAAATATACACTGAATGGCTTTTTTTTTTTATCAAAAACATGTTTGTCCACATTTTTCGTGCTGCATGTATACAGAAATTTTACTTTATTTGAAAAATGTCAGCACAGAAAGTTAAAAAAAATCATTTTTTTGCCAAAATTCATGTCTTTTTTGATGAATATAATAAAAAGTAAAAATCGCAGGAGCAATCAAATAGCACCAAAAGAAAGCTTTATTAGTGACAAGAAAAGGAGCCAAAATTCATTTAGGTGGTAGGTTGTATGAGCGAGCAATAAACCGTGAAAGCTGCAGTGGTCTGAATGGAAAAAAAGTGGCCGGTCCTTAAGGGGTAGAAAGCCCTAGGTCCTCAAGTGGTTAATAGGAATAATAAGACAGTAATGGGGGAAAAAAATCATTATTTCTCAGTTTTCAGCCATTATAGTTTTAATATAAAAGGTTCTACTCTGAATAAAAGCTACCATTTTATTTGCCCGTTTGTCCCGTTTATTACAGCGTTTAAAATCTTTCCTTAGTACAATGTATGGCGATAATATTTTATTTGGAAATAAAGGTGCATTTTTTGAGTTTTGCGTCCATCACTAATTACAAGCCCATATTTGCAATTATAACAGTAGTATACCCTTTTGACATACATATTAAAAAGTTCAGTCCCTAAGGTAACTATTTATGTATATTTTTTTATGCAAAAAGTGTATTTGGGTACTATGGGAGAGTGTGGGAGGTAAGGAGTTAATTTTAATTGTAAGTGTAGGTCTTTTATTAAAATAAATGTATCTAGGTGTAATTTTAGGACACAATACAGTCGAAGGAGGACACAAGGGGGGAGCGCAGGACACAATACAGTCGAAGGAGGACACAAGGGGGAAGTGCAAGATACAATACAGTGGAGGAGGACACAAGGGGGGAGCGGGGGACACAATACAGCGAAGGACACAATACAGTGGAGGAGGACATAAGGGGGGAGCGGAGGACACAATACAGTGGAGGACACAAGGGAGGAGCGGAGGACACAATACAGAGGAGAACACAAGGGTTGGAGCAAAGGACACAATACAGCGGAAAACACAAGGTGGGAGCGGGGGACACAATACAGCAGAGGAGAACACAAGGGGGAGCGGAGGACACAAGAGGGGAGCGGAGGACACAATACAGCAGAGCAGGACACAAAACAGCAGAGTAGAACACAAGGAGGGAGCGGAGAACACAATACAGTCAGAGGAGCGGAGGACACAATACAGCGGAGGAGGACACAAGGAGGGGGGAGCGAAGGACACAATACAGTCAGAGGACACAAGGAGGGAGGGAGGACAATACAGCGGAGAACACAAGGGGGGAGCAAAGGACACAATATAGCGGAGGACACAAGGGTGGAGCGGAGGACACAAAGTTGGAGGAGGACACAGGAGGGGAGCGGAGGACACAATACAGCAGAGGAGGACACAAGGGGGGAGTGGAGGACAATACAGCAGAGGAGGACACAAGGGGGGAGCGGGGGACACAATACAGCAGAGGAGGACACAAGGGGGGAGCGCAGAACACAATACAGTCGAAGGAGGACACAAGGGGGGAGCGGGGGACACAATACAGCAGAGGAGGACACAAGGGGGAAGCGGAGGACACAAGGGGCAGTGGAGGACACAAGGGGGAGCAGAGGACACAATACAGTGGAGGACACAAGGGGGAGAGGAGTACACAATATAGCGGAGGAGGACACAAGGGGGTGGGGGGGGAGAACGGAGGACACAATACAGCGGACGAGGACACAAGGGGGGGAGCGCAGGACACAAAACAGCGGAGGAGAACACAAGGAGGGAGCGGAGGACACAATACAGCGGAGGAGGACACAAGGGTGGAGCGGAGGACACAAGGGGGCAGTGGAGGACATAAGGGGGGGAGCAAAGGACACAATACAGTGGAGGACACAAGGGGAAGAGGAGGACACAATACAGAGGAGCGGAGGAAACAATACAGCGGAGGAGGACACAAGGGGGGAGTGGAGGACACAATACAGTCGAAGGAGGACACAAGGTAGGAGCGGAGGACACAATACATCGGAGGAGGACACAAGGGGGGAGCGGAGGACACAATACAGCGGAGGACACAAGGGGGGGAGCGCAGTACACAATACAGCGGAGGAGAACACAAGGGGGGAACGGAGGACACAATACAGCAGAGGAGGACACAAGGGGGGAGTGGAGGACACAAAGCAAAGGACACAAGGGGGGAGCGGAGGACACAAGGGAGGAGCGGAGGACACAATACATCAGAGGAGGACACAAGGGGGGGAGCGCAGTACACAATACAGCGGAGAACACAAGGGGGGAGCAGAGGACACAATACAGCAGAGGAGGACACAAAGGTGGAGCGGAGGACACAATGCAGTGGAAGACACAAGGGGGCAGGGGAGGACACAATGCAGTGGAAGACACAAGGGGGCAGGGGAGGACACAATACAGTGAAGGGCACAGGGGGGGAGCGGAGGACACAATACAGTGGAGGACACAATACAGAGGAGGACACAAGGGGGAAGCAGAGGACACAATACAGTGGAGGACACAAGGGGGGGAGCAGAGGACACAATACAGTGGAGGACACAAAGGGGGAGCGGAGGACACAATACAGCGGGAGGACACAAGGGGGGAGCGGAGGACACAATATAGCGGAGGAGGACACAAGGGGGGAGTGGAGGACACAATACCGTGGAGGACACAATACAGCGGAGGAGGACACAAGGGGGGAGCGGAGGACACAATACAGGGAGTCCCCAACATCGCAGTGGGTCAGCAGTTCGTATCGGCGGACATTCCTAAGTCGGGGACTCCCTGTATTTGGCAAATAAGACTCAGAGACTCTTTCTCCCCATTTTGGAGGAGAAAAAGCGAGTTATATATTGAAAAATATGGTATAGAGAATTAGAAATAAATGATATCTTATAGTCTATGCGATTTAGACTTCCAATAAGGTACAAAGAAAACCACACATTAAAAAAAATACCAATTTATTTCTGCCAAATCTCACAATAGATAGTCACAAAATCACACACGCGCACACAAACAACAGCCCACCCCAGTACACAAAGATGCGGCATCCAGTGGTCACATCAAAGTCTTTTCCAGTAGTGAAGAAACACTTAACACTGAATAACGTCCTCGATGGAAGCCCAGGGCTCCATGATTTGCACAGCAAACAGAGATGAGACATTCAGGAAGTGTCATCCTGGCGTTGGTCTTGTAATACTCAATATGATGGTTCTCTGCAAACATGAAGAAAAAACTGTGACATTATGCTGAACAAACCATTATTATAGCTACACTAACATCATTTTCCCTTTGTAATATGTATTAGAACACTAGCAGTCCTGTGGTTTGAATCCCTGTGCATGCAATGCAGTGCTAGAACTGTAGGTCCTCAAGCCTGGTTTAACACATACCCCTTAAAGGATTCTACAGTGCTGTCACCAAATCAAGCCTCCCCCAGACCTGTATAAAAGACATTCTCATCTAGATGTTATACATCATGGGAGGCTCACATTTACTGCATTCTTAAAGTATATCGGAGCTGAAGCTCGGGTAAGAAAAAAAAAAAAAATCAGTTACTCAAGAAGAGGGAAGCTTCTGTATCCTAATGGCACTTTCCTAACTGTCCTCTGGTTCCCCATCCCAGAGGGATAAGGGCTTGTTGGTAATCTGATTGGGGCCGCACTCCTCTTCAAGGATGAGAGGCTATGGGCCACTGCGTGGGCACGACCATACCAGAAGAGGACCGTGGATCCAATCAGCTGGGGGGCCCGTGAGACGCCATGGAGCACCAGAGGACAGTGAGGGAGTCTCATTAGGATCCAGAGGCTTCCCTCTCCTTAGGCAGGTATGTGTTTCTGAACCAGAGCTTTGGGTCCAGTTCTCTTGAAGGTAACAGGAGACTTTTTTTTTTTTTTTTTTACATTTTACAGCCCTAGTTAAAGTAAACCTGAAATAAAAGTAAGCTGGTGAAATAAATAATGGTATCTACAGGGAGTGCAGAATTATTAGGCAAGTTGTATTTTTGAGGAATAATTTTATTATTGAACAACAACCATGTTCTCAATGAACCCAAAAAACCCATTAATATCAAAGCTGAATATTTTTGAAAGTAGTTTTTAGTTTGTTTTTAGTTTTAGCTATTTTAGGGGGATATCTGTGTATGCAGGAGACTGTTACTGTGCATAACTATTAGGCAACTTAACAAAAAACAAATACATACCCATTTCAATTATTTATTTTTACCAGTGAAACTAATATAACATCTCAACATTCACAAATATACATTTCTGACATTCAAAAACAAAACAAAAACAAATCAGTGACCAATATAGCCACCTTTCTTTGCAAGGACACTCAAAAGCCTACCATCCGTGGATTCTGTCAGTGTTTTGATCTGTTCACCATCAACATTGCGTGCAACAGCAACCACAGCATCCCAGACACTGTTCAGAGAGGTGTACTGTTTTTCCTCCTTGTAAATCTCACATTTTATGATGGACCACAGGTTCTCAATGGGGTTCAGATCAGGTGAACAAGGAGGCCAATGTCATTAGTTTTTCTTCTTTTATCCCCTTTCTTGCCAGCCACGCTGTGGAGTACTTGGACGCGTGTGATGGAGCATTGTCCTGCATGAAAATCATGTTTTTCTTGAAGGATGCAGACTTCTTCCTGTACCACTGCTTGAAGAAGGTGTCTTCCAGAAACTGGCAGTAGAACTGGGAGTTGAGCTTGACTCCATCCTCAACCCGAAAAGGCCCCACAAGCTCATCTTTAATGATACCAGCCCAAACCAGTACTCCACCTCCACCTTGCTGGCGTCTGAGTCGGACTGGAGCTCTCTGCCCTTTACCAATCCAGCCAGGGGCCCATCCATCTGGCCCATCAAGACTCACTCTCATTTCATCAGTCCATAAAACCTTAGAAAAATCAGTCTTGAGATATTTCTTGGCCCAGTCTTGATGTTTCAGCTTGTGTGTCTTGTTCAGTGGTGATAGTCTTTCAGCCTTTCTTACCTTGGCCATGTCTCTGAGTATTGCACACCTTGTGCTTTTGGGCACTCCAGTGATGTTGCAGCTCTGAAATATGGCCAAACTGGTGGCAAGTGGCATCTTGGCAGCTGCACGCTTGACTTTTCTCAGTTCATGGGCAGTTATTTTGCGCCTTGGTTTTTCCACACGTTTCTTGCGACCCTGTTGACTATTTTGAATGAAACGCTTGATTGTTCGATGATCACGCTTCAGAAGCTTTGCAATTTTATGAGTGCTGCATCCCTCTGCAAGATATCTCACTATTTTTGACTTTTCTGAGCCTGTCAAGTCCTTCTTTTGACCCATTTTGCCAAAGGAAAGGAAGTTGCCTAATAATTATGCACACCTGATATAGGGTATTGAGGTCATTAGACCACACCCATTCTCATTACAGAGATGCACATCACCTAACATGCTTAATTGGTAGTAGGCTTTCGAGCCTTTACAGCTTGGAGTAAGACAACATGCATAAAGAGGATGATGTGGTCAAAATACTCATTTGCCTAATAATTCTGCACTCCCTGTATAGTTCTAATCCTAAATAGGAATTTCCTGGAATCTCATATTTTACAGGTTAAAAATCTAGGTTGGCTTTGACGGTCTTGATTTACCGAACTTTTTTATAGCTGTTCCCTACTCTCATAAGTGTTTTTTCAGCCACACAGGCATTTTATTACCACTAATTAGTTTTCAGTGACAGATACACTGTAGTGCAACTGCAGAGAAACTTATTTATGGTGCTGGATTCTTAATCTTTCCAATTAGAGAAAACACAGGGTTTTTTTTCTAGCTAGAATTGGGACCATATATACTTATGTTTATTTCATCATGTTGTATGTTACTTCAGGGTCCCTTTGAGATTCCATTATATCTACATTTTATCAAAATGTAAGTACGGTATATAAAAATATTTCATGTTTCATGTCTACAATATAAAGTTCACAAACTCACACAGCAAGATGCTTGCAGCTCCAATATTGCACTGATATTTTTATCATATTATAGAATTATCTCATATTATTATTGATTTATAAAGCGTCAAAATATTCTGTGGCACGGACATATATATTTGCAAATATGTACACCCGATACCACTTCTCTTAGTTGCGGTTGCTGAATTGGTGTGTGACAGAGAATCCCTTAACCTCCTTGGCGGTTCATTGTTTCTGCCAAAGAGGCTGCATTGCAATTTTTTTTTGTTTGTTTCATGTAGCTACCTGAGTGGTAGCTACATGAAACACCACTACAGGGCGCATGTGTCCCTCTAGTCCGATCGCTGCCGGCAACAACAGCAAACAGGAGATTGCGTATAGAACGCAATCTCCTGTTTGGCTTCTCCTGTCGCCATGGGTACGATCGGAATAACGTCATGGACGTCAGGCGACGTCCTGACGCCAGAAGCATCTGATCCAGCCCTTTGCGCTGCCCAGGAGTGATTGGTCCGGGCTGCGCAGGGCTCTGGCGGGGGACCTCTTCCGCCGCTGCGTGCGGCTGATCGCTAGCCGATCAAGCTGTACCCGCGGCTAGCAAAGTGCTAGCTGCGCGTACGGCAGTTTACAGATTGGAAATCTCCCCACCAGTGGCTGAGATATCCTCAGCGGCGGCTTACCCCTTGTCCAGCACGGGGTTACCGCTAAGGAGGTTAATGTTCTAAGTTGGTTAACTGCTAACTAGTATATTATCTGACGTATGCGTCTCACTGTGGTATTACGATTTATATTATATGGCCTACTGGTTATAGCTACGGCCACAAATTATAGACAAACCTTCATGTAGACCCTCGTCTTTATACGTCTTCCCTTATACATTCAACTCCTATCTGTTTATTTTACTTCTGCTAGAGAGGTACTCGCACTGACTTGATGGGAATGAGGAGTCCGATTGCCTGTTGGAGTGATTTTATTTGTGACAGTTGGGCTAGAGATATAGGGCTTGATTCACAAAGCGGTGCTAACTGTTAACACGCCTGTGAAAACCCCCTTAGCACGTCTAAACAAGCTTTTCACGCATAAAACTTTACGCGCACAAAAAACTTTATGTGCGTAAAACTTTACGCGCGTACTGCACAGAGCATAGGGCGCTCCGCGCGAAGTGCCCATTAAAGCCTATGGGACTTAGCGCGCGTAAAACTTTGCGCGCGCAAAGTTAGCACGTGATCTGATTGAGAAATCCGGTGCTAACCTACTTAGCACCCTGGTTAGAGCGTCTAAAGACTTTAGACGTGCTAAGTAGGTTAGCACCGCTTTGTGAATCAAGCCCATAATGAGCTGAATGTCAACATTTGAGCAGGAACATACATAGGCACACATATACAGGAACACACAGCATCAGTACACAGACAGTTTAAAGAAACGAACTCTGCTGCCACTGACAGTCCAGGATATACTCTGAGAGATTACCACAGTCTGACCTCCAGCCTCCTCCTCACAATAGTGTCTGTCCAGCAGTGAGAGGGGAGAGGTTTTCTGAGTTCTCATACATACAGAGTGAGAGCGCTCTGCTGCCTGATCACCACTCTAAGGGTCCTTACACATTGCATTGCGTTACAGTAGTGGTAAAAAGAAAAAAAAAAGTTGCACCGCAACAAAGTCCCAAAAAGTTGCATGCGGTACACACAGCTGATCATTTCTGGGTGGCCATGTCCCCTCTATATGTGCGCGCACGTGCCCCTTAAAAGGTGCAAGCTGCACAAAATTACATGCGCACCCTGATTAATAGTCGCATTACTTTCAGGCAAACTTGCATTGCCATTTGTTAATATCAGTGCGTCATGACGCACATTGACGCATAACGCACGGCAACTGTGCGCTGTGTCACAACGCAGTTTTTTCACATCGCAATGCAGTAGGTGTGGGCTGCAATCGGAGAATAAGTCACATTGCATTAGCGTCAGTTTCAATGCGATTTTAACACTACTTGACACATTCGGTGTGTAAGGGCACTAAAGCTTGAGATTAGATACTGAGGTGCAAAAACTGCAGTCTGCCACTATGGGTGCTTAGACTGAGCTAGAATTACTTTAGATATTTAAACTCCACTATTGTTGCATTGCACCTTATGTGGTGAATTGAATGGTTGGTCTGGAGATTACGAATGCTGGATTGCACTTTGTATTTTGAATAACTGCTGAATATTTATCTACATGTAATTTTTCTGTAGGAGATTCTATTTATATGTAACTAGCTGATGACCAGCCGTTCCCCGGGTATGTATTTAGCTGCTTTTGGCTCTGCCCACTTTTTCTAATCCTAACACACAAACATTCAATAACCAAGTTTGTGAGCTTTGGGGTCCTTGGCATCAATAATTTGTATTTTCCCAGTAAAATTAAACAAATCTGTTTGGCTGTTTGTGGCTCCACCCCTTTTCTAAATTTGAACCCCAGTGACACAATGACCAACTGTACCAGGTTTGAGGCTTGTGCCATTGACAGTGCAGGAATGGCAGCAATTTTAATATTCCCCTTGAAAATCAACAGGTGAATTTTGATTGGCTTTTAGGGGCTTGATTCACAAAGCGGTGCTAACTGTTTAGCACGGGTGTGCTAAACAGTTAGCACGTGAAGTGCCGGTTGCGGACTTTTGCACGCGCAAAGTGCCGTGATTCGCACTGCTTTGTGAATCAAGCCCTTAGGCTCCACCCACTTTTCTGAATATTAATCCCAGTCACCAACTGTACAAAGTTTGAGAACCCCGCCATTAACAGTATAAGAATGGCTGCAGTTTACATTTTCCCAGGGAAATTTGTTTTTGACTCCACCCACTTTTTGTAACCTTGACACACTGTCACTCAATGATCAAGTTTGTGAGCTTTCGGGTTCCTGGCATCAAAATTGCGTGAATGAAAGCAGTTTATCCAGCAAAGAAATATGATTGGCTGTTTGCGGCTCTGCACCTTTAGTGAATTTGAACCCCAGTCACTTAATAACTGACTGTAGCAGGTTTGAGGCCTCTGCCATTAACAGTGTAAGAATAGCTGCAGTTTCAATATTCCCCTTGAAAATCAATAGGTGAATTTTGATTGGCTGTTGTAGGCTCCACTAACTTTTCTGAAGATTAATCCCAGTCACCCAGTGACCAACTGTGACAAGTTTGAAAACCCTGCCAATAGCAGTGTAAGAATGGCTGCAGTTTATATTTTCCCAGGTAAAAAGTTAGTTGTTTTTGGCTCCGCCCACTTTTTCTAACCTCGACATACAGTCACTCAATGACCACATTTATGAGCTTTGGGGTCCTTGGCATCAATAAGTTGCATTTTCCCATTGAAATTAAACAAATCTGATTGGCTGTTTGTGGCTGACCGCCTTTTCAGAATTTAAACCCCAGTCTCCAGTGACTGACTGTACCAGATTTGAGATCTCTGCCATTAAGAGTGTAAAAATGGCAGCAATGTAAATATTCCCCTTGAAAACCAATGGGTGAATTTTGATTGGCTGTTGTAGGCTTCTCCCACTTTCCTGAATATTAGCCCCAGTCATCCAGTGACCAACTGTGTCAAGTTTTAGAATCCTGCCAATAACAGAATGGCTGAAATCAATTAACAAATCTAATTGGCTGTTTATGGCTCCACCCCCTTTAGTGAATTTGGACCCTAGTCACCCAATGACAGATTGTACCAGGTTTGAAGCCTCTGCTATTAACAGTGTAATAATGGCAGCAGTTTAAATATTCCCCTTGAAAATCAATAGGTGAATTTTGATTGCCTGTTGTAGGCTCCACCCACTTTCCTGAATCTGAATCTCATTCACCCAGTGACCAACTGTGCCAAGCTTGAAAACCCAACCCAACAGTATAAGAATGGCTACGGTTTACATTTTCCCATTGAAAATGAATGGCTGAATTTTGATTGGCTGTTTTATGCTCTGCCCACTTTTCCTGAATTTGTAACCTTGGTCACCAAGTGCCCAACTGTGGAGACTCTGGCTTGATTACTGTGAGAATGGCAGGTTTTACATTTTTTCCATTGACTTGAATGGGTGAAATCTGATTGGCTGTTTGTAGCTCCGCCCACATGTGCAGGGGGGACGCGAGACCCCCAGAACATATCATCCCAGGTAGTAAGGGATCTGTATAGCAAGTTTTGTTGGTGAAGGCGTTTGAGTGATCGCCGTGCGCGCGCGCGCGCGCGCGCGCACACACACACACACACACACACACACACACACACACACACACACACACACACACACACACACACACAAAGATATTAGATCTCAATACAATGAGTTTGATGCTGGTTGAAGAATTGTACACTGCGCTGAAAGTCCAACCGTCCAGAGGAATGTCAACTGTCCACCACCGTTTAAAGTGGTAGTGCTTCCTCACGCACAGCATGCCACAGAAACACACAGCATCAGCACATAGACAGTTAAATGAAACAAGTTCTACCATCACTGACAGCCCAGGATATTCCCTGGGTCCTTCCCACAGTATGCCCTGACCCTCCAGCCTCCTCCTCACAGTAGCTTTGTTAGAGGGTAAAGTAATGTGCAGGGCTGCCACAGATCTCTGCACTATGATTTTTCCTGCTTTTAGGGTGAAAAATCCAGAAGTAATCATACCACCAGAGGGGTTAAAGTGTACCCAAGATGAACCTTGGGTCAAAAAACGGATACTTACCTACGACGAAGGAAGCCTCTGCATCCTGTTGAAGCTTCCCACGCCTTCATCAGGACCACCGGTGATACTCTCAAATCTCCCATTAAATTAACCAGTGTGCTGTGCACCCTTTTTAACTGATCCAGATTCTTACTTTCTCTCTTGTTGTATTCTACCTGACTGAAGTGTCAGGGCTCGTTTCCACTATTGCGGTGCGGAATCGCCTGGATTCCACCGCTGATGAAATCACATGCGGATGCGATTCCCCATACGTTTTTTGCCACGAATTAGCATAGGTGAGGGTATATGCGATTTTAACCACCCTGGCGTTCTGATTAAATCGCCAGGGTGGCTGCGGGAGGGTTTTTTTTAAATAAAAAAAAAACTATTTCATGCAGCCAACTGAAAGTTGGCTGCATGAAAGCCCACTAGAGAGCGCTCCGGAGGCGATCTTCCGATCGCCTCCGGCGCCCAGAATAAACAAGGAAGGCCGCAATGAGCGGCCTTCCTTGTTTTGCTTATATCGTCGCCATAGCGACGAGCGGAGTGACGTCATCGACGTCAGCCGACGTCCTGACGTCAGCCGCCTCCGATCCAGCCCTTAGCGCTGGCCGGAACTTTTTGTTCCGGCTGCGCAGGGCTCAGGCGGCTAGGGGGGCCCTCTTTCGCCGCTGCTCGCGGCGAATCGCCGCAGAGCGGCGGCGATCAGGCAGCACACGCGGCTGGCAAAGTGCCGGCTGCGTGTGCTGCACTTTATTTGATAAAAATCGGCCCAGCAGGGCCTGAGCGGCAGCCTCCGGCGGTGATGGACGAGCTGAGCTCGTCCAGACCGCTCAGGAGGTTAACCATGTCACTGCCTGTGTGAATTTACATTGGTACCTATGCGAATTCGCTGCAAAAAACGCATGGGGAAACCACATGCGATTTCCCTATTAAATACATTGCATGTGATTCGCATGCATTCCACTCGCAGGCGAATTTTGCGGCTCTTTTGTGCGTTTTTTCACCGCTGACAAAAACTCACCTCAACAACACTACAGTGGAAACAGGCCCATCCACTTGCATTACATGTGCGATGCGGATTCGCGATAGTGGAAACGAGCCCTCAGGCAGAATATACAGAAGAATCCCCTTTATTATCTCCCTATACATCCTTCCTGTATAATCAAGATGTTCCAGGTTGAATTCACTTTGGTATCACTTGTTTCACTGTACAAGTATTTTCAGTACATCTTTCTTACTGGGAGTTAAACAGCATTTCATAAAATGAGAAAAAAATAAGCTAAGATAACTCACAAGATAAGTTTATAGCCATTGTGGTAATATGGAGGAGATCACGTCAAATCCAGTGCAGGGGACTTGGGAGCAGCCGGCGCCACCATAGACCGTAATAGGAATTACAGCTATAGCGGCGCACAGTGAGTAACTTCAGCGCCGTCTGAAGACGGATCTGAAGTTACTTTTAAAACACTAAAGCTGGCCATACACTGGCCCGATTTGCGCCCGTTTCGACAGCAGATTCGATCACTGGGATCGAATCTGCTGCCAATCGTTCACGCTACACGCCGAATTTTGATCCATTTCGTCCGATCCCGTCGATCGTGCCGTGCGGAAAATAACCGTCGATCGCCCGCGGGTAAAGAGCGCATCGCTAGCGGCGTTCGAGTGCCCGACGACCGACGCAATAGAGCCCGCATACATTACCTGCTCCGCCGGCGCGACTCCAGTCTCCCGGTCACCGCTGCTCTGTCTGCGCTCTGGTCTCCAGGTCCGGCATGCCTCACTTCTTCTAGCCCGGCAGGAAGTTTAAACAGTAGAGCGCCCTCTACTGTTTAAACTTCCTGCCGGGCTAGAAGAAGTGAGGCATGCCGGACCCGGAGACCAGACCAGCGCGGAGACGGAGCAGCAGTGACCGGGAGACTGGAGTCGCGCCGGCGGAGCAGGTAATGTATGCGGGCGGGCGGGGGCAGCAGCAGCAGCACCACCACAACAGATTGTGAACGGTTTCAGGCTGAAATCGGTTCACAATCTGTTTGCAGTAAAGGCAGCCATACGATCCCTTTCTGATCAGATTCGATCAGAGAGGGATCTATCTGTTGGTCGAATCTGATGGCAAATCGACCAGTGTATGGCCACCTTTAGGGCCCTTTTACACTTAATCAGTTGCTCTCAGTTAAAACGGAAAGAAAACTGATTTTCAAAGTAAGTCCCATGTTTTCCTATGGCATCTTTTACACTTAACACGTTTTAACTGAAATCTTCTTCCCAATGCACTGCTATGGAAAAAAACGCACACTAAGGCCTCGTTTCCATCTATGCACTTCTGTCCTCTTTTCAGCAACATGTCTCAATCTGTAACATTGATGTGCTGAAAAAAAGCTGAAAGAAGCGGACAGATGGAAACAAGGCCTAACGCACACCAACTGATTAAAGGGGAACTGAAGAGAGAGGTATATGGAGGCTGTCATGTTTATTTCCTTTTAGATAATACCAGTTGCCTGGCAGCCCTGCTGATCCTCTGCCTCTAATACTATTAGCCATAGCCCCTGAACAAGCATGCAGCAGATCAGGTGTTTCAGTGGTTCAGACTTATAAGTCTGATCTGACAAGACTAGCTGCATGCTTGTTTCTGGTTTTAATCAGATACTACTGCAGAGAAATAGACCAGCAGGGCTGCCAGGCAACTGGTATTGATTAAAAGGAAATAAACATGACCGCCTCCATATACCTCTCTCTTCAGTTCCCCTTTAAGTGTAAAAGGGGCCTAATTCAGCCGCCAGCAATAGCTGGAAGCCGAATTACACCATTCCTCACCATCCACGTGGACCTAGAGGGGGAATAGTAATTAACACCGCCGGGACTTGTGCAGGAGCAAGATAAGCCGTATATCAGCTGTATCCTGTGCCCAAGTCTCCTGGTGGTGATTTCACTCGTACGCCCATAGTGGTGATATGGAGGATGCATACTGGTTGAAGCGCACATTGGCCAATCATGAAGCCTGTATGGATGGTCAGTAAGATGCAAATAATTCAGAGGTAATGCAGGATTTTGAATTGCAAATGTAGGCAGCATGCAAATGGACCAATCGAATTCTACGTTGCGAGATTTGATTGGTTAGTTTTTAAGCTGCATTAATTTGCACACAGAATCTGCATACTCCTGCATCAGCTCAGAATTATTTGGATCTTATTGTCCATCAACAGCAGTGTTACAGAGCATCAGCCTTTATCAGATAGGTATGTAGCAGGGTGGAAGGTGCTTCTAATGTCTCTCCCTGCTGTCTGTATGGAATGTTAGTCTACAGAAGCCATAGTGTCTGTGTGTTGCACTGAGGAGATCTAACAAGCTGGATCAACTGCATGGAATCTTAAATTGTTTGTTTTAGTTTTTTTTCTTGCTGTTCAACAGTAACGCCCGGTTCACACTGGCACAAGCATCAGTTCTTCATCTTCGACGCTCTGTAAGCGCGTGGTCAGTGCGACGCATCCTTCGATACAGAAAAATTACTGCAGATCCAAACTTGCGGTCCGTCCGGGTGGATCATGCGGAACGGATCAGTTCAAACGGACCAGTGTGAACGGATCCATAGATTAACATTGGATACATTAGCATCCGTTCAGATCCGTTCCATTACGATCTGCTAACAATAAGTTTTTTAGTGCCAGTGTGGCCCGGGCCTAATGCTTGATGCGCTTGACGAGTTATTTCTTCCCTTTTCTTGGGATGTGAACCTTGCCACACCCAGGCAATGGGAACTGGCAGCTCTATACTTTGTGCATGGATCCCTGAGTCATGTGTCTGACTTTTCCAAAGGGAATTTCCCTAGAACGGCTGCATCAAATATGAAAATATGTGTGATTAGTGGCATAGTCCCCTATTCACTTTTATTGACAATAAAAGCCAAAGAGAGTAGACTAGGGCTTTAATCTCTCTTAGCAAGCGGAAGAGGTGGGCTGCGTAAGGAACGCCTGGCAGAGGCCAGGCAGATATTTTCAATACACTGTATATAAGGTATAAAACAATATAAAAAAAATGTGCATTGTCAACTAACACAAATTTACTATTCGGTGGGGTTGTTTAACTAAAGGAAATAGCGCAAGCGACTTCCTGTTATTTGCACTATTAAATCAGCGTGCTTTAATGTTAGGTCCCTGTGCGCTAGTGGCAGCGTAGCGTAAGTAAGCGACGGATGCTTATAATAGCCATGCTGTATTGATGTATCGCTACTACAATACTTCACTAGCACGGCCGCTACTATGTTATTAACATAGCAGCCACACTAGTGAAGTATCGCGGTAGCAATACATCACTACCGCGTGGCTATTATAAGCAGCGCCTGTTGCTTTCTTACGCTACGCTGCCACTAGCGCGCAGGGACCTAATAAGGCAAACTGATTTAATAGCATGAGTAACAGGAGGTTGCACCCACTATTTCCTTTAGTAAATCAACCCCTATGTATAAAAACAAGGCTAAACTAATCCCTTGCTTATAGCTTCTTTTCATCTTATATGAATAAAAAATCTGCAGGAACAGAGTCTTGTAAGCAAAGCTGACAGCTGGACTAGAAGTGTGTGAGTGGGCATTACCTGCAGAATGTTATGAGTGCAGCACAGCTCAGTATAGCCTCTAAAGCATAGAAGAGCAGGAGAATGCAGCTCAGCACTGTCTCCAGCCGCAGTGCATATGTCTGAAGGAACAGGAAATACAGTGCAAGCAATCCTGCTGGAATGGTTAGACCCACACTGACCAGAAGAGGGAGTTTCCGTTCACATTGGTTCCCACGGCATCCTGCCAAACAAAATAAAACAGCTTTATGAACAGATACAAAAAACTGGGGGGAAAAATATGCAGCAGCATTTGAAAAGACTATGATTTAGGGCTCAATAAACAAGTGAGGCGCTGCTCTGTGCTCTTTCTACCCTACAGATTCCGTGAAATGGAGCAGGGGCAATGGTTCCAATGTACAGCAAATATTTATTCTCGAGTCTAGGGCTATTCCGGACACACTTCACATCAGAAACTCCCATGGCAGAAAATGTCATCCATTTTTATTTCTTGCATTTTAAAAAGGAGTTGCGCAGAAAATAAGGTCTCCATTTGTTCTGGTTCAGTCACATCTCTTTAGCACCTCCCAATCTCTATACAAGCGCTATTTGGATGAGTGAGTGTGAAAGTGAGAGAGTGAGAGAGAAAGTTTTTCCAACTCAACATCAGCAGACTGACACCACATTTCAGCCCTCAGTACACACCCAAGCAGGGCTGGCTGGATGAGTGAGTTATTGAAAAACGGGTGGATGGTAAGAAACAGAAAATCAGTAAAACATGATAAGTACGAGAGGTGTGAACTACCCGTTTTATTCCAACTGCAGTGTTTAGCCTCCTCTATTAGCAGCCAATTTATTTAGAAGCTCTATTTAGTGCTTCAGGACAATTTATTTTAGCACTTTTAAAAAAAAAAGTCTTATTTGTTACATTTCCTTGCTATAAATAAGTACTGCTGTAATGTGTATTTATGGCCACTCATCACTAGAGGGCAGTGTGAGATGATAGAGGACTTCTGCTTAAAGTTTATATATCCTCTGCTACCAGAAAGACATCAAAGCATTCCAAGAACTTACAGCACAATGAGTTCTGCTGGCTGAGGTCAAAATCAAAACGAGATAATTCCTTTGAAGTCGCTAAAAAATTTACTGTGCTGCTTTGTTATTCAGCATACTAGGGGCTATATGCAATTGACTTTTTCATCTGAATTGTTTTCCTAGGGGATAATTTTTCATTGTGACTTAAAAATAACCTTTCAGCACTTAGCAATTTAAAAAAAGTACTAAAAAGTAGGTGAAGGGTGAGATCAAAATAATTTGGAGCATTTTCTTGTTTGTATAAAAGGCATTTCATTGACAAGGTGTGAACATATCACCAAGGAAAAAACTCATGAGAAAAAGCGAATTGCATATGGGCCTAGGTCTCTCCATAGTCATTCACTGAAATTGAAAAAAATAAATAAAATAAATATATATATATATATATATATATATATATATATATATATATATATATATATATATATATATATATATATATATATATATATATATAAATAAAATTTTATTATTATTTTTTCCCATTTGAAAAATATATATCAGTTGTACTTGAAACATGGCATTGCTCTTCATGGTGTCATCCCTGTAGAGTAACCCTCCTATGTGAACTTATCATGCATGAATTATAGATGACACAGCTCACCAGGTACAAATGTCCAGAGAGTGGCATAATGAGATCGTATAGGAGAGACTTTGGATTCAGGTCAAAGCAGATATACCGTAATTAAATATTAATAAACGACCACATGGGAAAATCATTAAATATTTACAGCTGCTGCTGTCCTGGTGGTTTTCTTAGAAACCCCTCCTGTCAAACATCGAAGACACAAAAACCAACACAAGGTTTATTATGTCAGACAGAAGCCTACAAGCAACACTCAGCAGTTCCAGCCTCCTGACTATGCCAGGGAAAGACATTTGCAAGAATAAACCATTAACGGATATCCATTTTTCTAACTGCAGCACTGAGCACAACTGGGTTGGATATGCTGAGCCCACATTCACACAAATAACTTTCACGTTGACTAGCTGTCACTTTACCACTTGCAATTCAAATACAGTAGTACTAAATAAGGCCGCAGGGTGCAGTACCTACCGTGTTTCCCCTAAAATAAAGCCTCCCCGAACATAAATAAGCCCTAGCTAAATGGGACGCTTTTAGTGTATGGGGAGGTGTGTAGTCTCTTAGCACACCTACCTTGTAGCTGCACCCTCCTCCATTCCCTGTAACTGCTCCGATATACTATTCAAGATGTTCTGCATCCTTTAGCCCAATCTACACAATACGATTCTTTGTACGATTCGATTGCGATTCTATTTACGATTCAAATTAAATCCAACATGTCCGATCGGGATTCGATTCTATGCAATTCGATTTGCCATTGTTTTGCAATTGCAAATCGAACTGAATCGAATCCCGATCGGACATGTCGGATTTAATCGAATCGTAAATAGAATCGTAATCGAATCGTACAAAGAATCGTATTGTGTAGATTGGGCTTTAGACCCTCACATGCTGTACACTGGGTCAGTTCCGTGACCGTGCCCTCCTCTCGTCATATGTGCGTCGAGGATGCATCAACCGCGCGCTTATTGTTTACGACAAGAGGGGATATACGAAGAAGCCCTGCTGGTGGACATTAACGGACCGTTGAGAGCTTTATTTTGGTGAGCAGGGGAATTGGCGACTGAGCCTGCAGGTGGTGGACCTTCCCCAAAATGTGTTGTTCCCTCTAAAGCTTGTGTCTGTCACATAAGGGTGATGCATGTAATGACTTAAAAAGGCTGCACTACTTTTGTGCTCTTATGTTTTGGTGTTGTGTTGTGTTGGTCCGATTTCATGTGCGAAGGATCATAAGTAGGAGCTGGACAGAGCGCTAATGTATAAAAAGGAATATTTCAAGAGACGGATTGGGGTAATCCAAGGATAGTGCACGCCTCTGCTGGTAAACCGCTATAGTAGAGGCTCTGTAATTAGAAAAATTATCGAGGCTTCCTCCGTCCCACGGTGTGCCCCTCCAAAGCCACAGCCAACAATTTGTCAGGCTGTTGCGCAATATCGCCTGCAATATTTACCTTCCCTGGCTCCAGCGCAGACACAGTAGCAGCTTTCAGCTTGGGATCAGGTGGAAATAGCTGATCCCAGTCGGGTCCGCTCTACTGCACAGGCACAAGCCGCCTGCGCAGTAAAGCAGACCCAACTGGGATCGGCTATTTCTGCCTGACCCCGAGCCGAGAGCCACTACTGCGCTGAAGCCATGGAAGGTAAATATTTACATGGCCACTGTTCGGAGGGGCCCAGCGAAACCACAGCTGTACTCAGAGAACTGTTCTCTGTGAGTTTTAGTGTATGCAAATAGACAAATCTGACGCATGAACTACTTACCAAGAAACAATCGCGTGACTTCAATACCAAGGTAGAGAACAAGAATTACCACTTCCAGTACCAGGTTAGAGGTGGGGTAAGGTAAAATTAGACCTGGGGTCAAACATAACACACTTGTCAAATAAGTAAAATATTGCTCTTCGATATTCACATATTATAACCCTCCTTCTTTCATTGCAAAACAGCATAGACGGTCTCTGGTCTCATTCTTGTACTGTGAGCACTTCATACAAAAGCACTTTCTAAGGGTAGGATTCCTTCAGTAAAACAAGCAGATCACAACCCCATCCAGAATAACCCCCGGTCCCCTTTATATTGCATCAACATGTTAAAAGCTGTTTTCTTACAAACAAAGTGCACCTTAGCTCAGAAGCCCCCAACCCCCATACCACTACTAGTCACTGAGATGTGTTATGCAGATCTGAGCCCCCCCCCCCCCCCCTGCCTCTCTCTAGCACAGCTATGCAGTGCAGACACACTACCATTCCAGGTGCACCATCCACCACTCTCCTTACAGCAGCTGGCTGTGCTGCATTCTATGTAGGCTCCCGATGCATGAGTGAATCGAATACTGGGAAAATTCTGCTATGTTGGGGTGGGGGGAGAGGCACATTCTGCCTTATTTAAAATGGGAAGGTGTGTGTGTGCGCGTGGCTACAGTGGCAACAATAATTGTGAAACAAATAAGGGGGTTCACCGTTGGGGCATGAAACTTCCACAGGGGTGCCTTATGGTTTGTAGTTAAACCCCTGCAGCAGCTACATCGCAGCAGCCTTGCATGCTGTCAATCGATTGTTAAACCTCCTCCGGCTACTACCTATGTGATGGAGGGCAAGTGTCCTTGGAAACACTAATGGGGGCTATGCACAGATCGTAACCTCCCTAAAGAAAAATGAAAGTAATAAATTGTCTTACAGGAAACTTGGGGACACTGCCTTAGCTGATGAAGGCAAGTATAAAGAAAATAGCAAAGGAACAATAGACTGATTACGATTTCTACTCACCTTTATATATAAATATAAGAGCCTCAATCAGGAAGAAGGAGGCACAATACCATCCATTGAGGAAGAAGAGCACTTCTAGTGGAGTGGATGAGAGCTATTCTTGTAAAGGAAATCTCATTAGAATTGTTTACAGTTTATCGTATACGGTATGTGCAGTTCCTAAAGCTGCACCAAAACGCTTAATATCTCCCACTGCATGAGTTTCAACCAACACTCAGCATGTAAGGAGGATTGAGGCCCTTCCACACTAGGACTTTTTGATTGTGTTGCGTTACCCGTTTTTACCGCAGGGAAAAGCAATGAAAGTCTATGGGACATTTCAGATCGGATGCCATGCGCCGGAAGCATCCAATCTGAAGTGAAAGTATCAGCGCGTTACTGGTCAACATCCGCGCGTCGTGCATTGACCAGAAGTCATGTAAGTCAATGGCAATGCAACATTTTCATGTAGATGTGTGCATGCGCAGGAGGGTATTTTTTCACTACACTTTCATGCAACTTGTATTGCAGGAAGTGAGCGATAGAGAGCCTCACTTATAGTTTGGCTTGCTGCCAGAAATGAGAACACTGCGTATTACTGTCAGTATCTCCCAAGCCTTACACGGCAAACACCTTCAGTAAAATACATAGTAGTCATAAATATATTTACAATATTGCAAATAGCCCCCACACCCACAAAAAAAATAAAAAATGATGCAAAGTATAGGTTGTTACAGACTGATGGATTGTAACAATTCAATTTTTAGACTAATTACATGAAACAAACCTGAAATGTTTTCTTTCCTAGAGATCAGTTTATAAATTCAGGTCAATTTAAAAACCACTTAACGACCGCCTAACGCCGATAGGCGTCGGCAGGTCAAAGTGGTGTTACCATGGAAACGGCCGTTCGAGCGGCTGTTTCATGTCAGTTCACGGAGGGTGTCTCCGTGAACAGCCTGCGAGCCTCCGATCTCGGCTCGCAAGCTAAATGTAAACACCCGGGGAAGAAATCCCCACTGTTTACATCATACGCCGCTGCTGCGCAGCAGCGCCGTAAAGGAGATCGTCGATCCCTAGCCTCTGATTGGCCGGGGATCGCCGGCATCTGATAGGCTGAAGCCTATCCTAGGCGGCGCAGGACGGATGTCCGTCCTGCGCAGCCCACAACGTAAGGGAGAGGGGAGGGAAGGGCAGAGAGGGCGGAAATCGCAGCGAAGTGGGTCTTTGAGGAGCCCCCCCCCCCCCCCGCAAATCACAGATAGCCGGGCAACGATCAGACACCCCCCAGCAGGACATCCCCATAGTGGGGAAAAAAGGGGGGGAAGTTTGATCGCCATGCTGCAAACCTGATCTGTGCTGTGGGCTGGAGAGCCCATGCAGCACAGATCAGGAAAAAAAGAGCCTGGTCCTTAAGTGGACCAAAAATGTGACTTGGCACAAAAGAAAGCTCAGCTGATCTGTAGTCAGGGCAATGGTTTTGTACTATATGTTGTAGGCTTTGACCGACTTTCTCCATGTAGCACTTTTAACATAATGGGCTCGATTCACAAAGCCATGCTAATGCATTTAGCACGCAATGTGACACACGTGAAGGTTTATGCGTGCGTGCTAACAAAGTTATGCGCACGTTACCGCGCCACAATGCACGCAATGTGTAGCGGTAACGTGCGCAAAACTTTGTTAGAGTGCACGTGAACCTTTGCGCGAGTCACATTGCATGCTAAATGCATAGCACGGCCATTCTATGCATTAGCACGGCTTTGTGCGTCGAGCCCAATGTTTGAAGCCCAATACCTGTGTGGGTGCAAAAAGTAAAATAAAATCAAGTGCAGTTTCCTTTTTCAGTGTATGCAACCTGGAGATTATAGAGGAAACAGAGTTAAACTGGAGTGAGTGACCCACCTTCTAAAGAATATTTAGCAGCCTATACATCCCAAGAACCGACAACTATTCAGTTTAGCAGGTTAGAGCTCTATGTGATGCACCACAAATCCATCCAGATGTCCCCCCTTGTCACCTACTGCTCCTGCCATTGTCCATATCTCAATAGAAAGGATACAACACCACGTCTTCTCCCTGAAAAGAACAGCACATAGTCACAAACTGTAATCCTTTCTTTGCTGTCACTAATCCCCTTCTGTCCCTGATTACTCAGTCAGGCCAGGCAGACTAGTGATACTGAAGTGGTAAGGCAGTTAGGCAAGCAGCGACTCCCTAAAGTATCACTTTTATCTACACGCGTAGATGAGGCTGCGATCCAGGGGCTCGATTAGCCGCCGGATCGCCTCTTCCGCATCCCCGCGCGTGCCCGCCGCGTCCCTGCTTGCCGCGCGTGCGCCGCATTCGATTCCCCGCTCGTCCCCGCCGGCGCCGCTTATCTTCCGCTCGATTCCCTGCCATTGTCCCCTCGCGGGGAGCGAGCAGGGAATCGGCGGAAGCAAGATCCGTCCTGTCGGATCTTATCAATTCAGCCGCATCAGCGGCTCGATTGATAAGGAGGATCGGAGCCGCATCTACGCATGTAGATGCGGCTTAAAGGACAACTGAAATAGGGATATGAAGGCTGTGATATTTCTTTCCTTTTAAAGGATACCTTAGCACTAAATGTTTTTAAAAAAGGATGCCTACTGTGTGTGGGGCAGTTGTGCAGATGCTATTGCGCATGCACAGCGTAGTATGTCCACACTGACCACGCCAACCAGGAAGTGAAAAACTTGGGCAATTACAGAAGAACGGAGGGGGATGCCGGAGCACGGGAGGTGTGATAAGCATCTGCACAACTCCCACACACACAGTAGGCATCCTTTTTGAAAAATATTGAGTGCTAAGGTATCCTTAAGCAATACCAGTTGCCTGGCTAGCCTACTGAACTTCTCTGCCTCTAATACTTTTAAGACATGGACCCTAAAAAGGTTTTTCTGACAGTATTGTCAGATCTGACAAGATTAGCTGCATGCACCTTTCTGGTTTAATTCAGACACTACTGCAGCAAAAATAGTGCTGGTACAGGACATGGTCAAGAGCCCTTCGCCAGGGTAGGTAGGTAAGAGACACTGCAACATTTAATAGAGATATGGGTCCCCAATGTATGGTATAGGGCCTGGATGAATCTTGCAGCAAGATTTCAATAACCTGTTCTTTTTAAAATGTTATTGATATTGTAGTGATTGTGTGGTGGTGAATATCAGGAGCGAAACTACAAATCATGGGGCCCCCCAGCAAAACATTGATGGGGCCCCCTTAAAGTGTACTGGAGATGAGGCAACAGCAATAAAATATACATACCTGGGGCTTCCTCCAGTCCCCTCCAGCCCAGCCAGGCCGCGCATGCACAGTTGGCCCCCGGACCGGAAGGACATTCTGGGGTCAATTGCAGGCGAACAGGCACTCAAAAGAGGATGGCATGGGAGCGATTAGGCCAGAGGGGGCTGGAGGAAGCCCCACGTATGTATATTTTATTTCTGTGGCCCCATCTCAGGTTCCCTTTAATGTTCACAACACTTCCATTGCCTCCCCGTGGCGACCCTCACAACATGGGGGTCCATCATACAAGGTTCATAAAACAAGTGTGACCATCAGGATCTTTACACCCATAACATGTAGCCACAAAAACACCTGATCTGGAGTATCAGAGAAGGGAAAGGTTAGCAGTTGGGGCCCTCACAAACCTAGCCCCCCCCCCCCCCCGCCCGGAATCGCTGAGGCTGCTCCCCCCTAGTTAAACCCCTAATGGGTGCATATTTATAGCCTTAATGCTAATGCATCTGACATTCAGCTTTAAGGTACACTGTGGAAGAAATGCAGAGGCAGCCATTGTTAATAAATAAAAAGAATCTTCTGTCATGATAATTTTTTCTTGTCCTGTATGTACTAGAATTACCATGAGCTAACCAGATTTCTTGCACAGGGATAATCAGAAACTAAAATCGAATTACCCTTAACTTGGGCGTTCAGGAAATCAGTCACTAATCTTTCTGATGTGATTAGCGTTGGCAAGATTTCCTTCTTCATATATGATTTTTTTCTTTACTGGAAAACAACAAATACAATAGCAAGGACTGAATTTCCCATCACTACTTGATAAAGGCAGAGGATCAACATGGCAGGCAGCATTCCCAGAGGCCAGCAATGATCGCTTGCATCATTCTCAGCATACACTGAAGGGCTGTATCCCTGAGAGGGCACTTGCATAGCCTCTTCTCCAGCCTCCTCCTACACAGTGCCCAGACCCCTATACGGCCATAGCCGAGCACACAGTGCAAAGTGGATATAGGACGCTATATTAGGCGCTGCCCGCCATAAGCCTGCGCTGCTGCCCTGTCACATCTGTCACTATTTGCCTTCCAAGAGCCCTCCAAGTAAACATCATTCATTGGAGCTTTGTCCCAATACTCACCTTTTGACGCCATCTTGTTGCTCTAAGGACGCGACTGGCGTCACTTCCTGGATACCACGGCAAGTACCGCCCCCAACACGCATAATTCGCTCCACTGTAGAGAATGAGTTCTGTACGGTGTAAGGTCTGATTACGCTGACTCTAAGCTGCCCTTCATGGCAGTGATGCGCAGACATGACTTCCTCATTCTGTCTGTGGCGATCGCTTCCTCATTCCACAGGCAGCACAATCGGACATAGCACAGGTCAGACTGCTTCTGCAGAGCTGCCCTCCAATGGTAATTAATCCGCAGCACTTCCGTGCTGTGAATGGGGTCTAATGTAATGCGCTGAAGGTGGCTGATGGTAGGTGAGGATTACTGACAGGAGGACAGGACATTAGGTTAATTTGCAGGGCAGACAGCAGTCAGAAGTGCTTGATTAGAATACTGAGAGTGTAATCCAATCAGCCGTCAGCAGCTGTTCAGTTTCCACATTAATACAGTCACTGCACTTTTTTTTTTTTAACAGGAGAGACCTATTTTATGTGACATAACTACCAGGAGCAAAGACACTTTTTAGTTGGGATATATTATCGTTATTTAGTATTTATATAGCGCCAACATTTTACACATCGTATATATTGTCTTGACACTACCTGTTACCATGAAGTTTAAGTATGTGTCCAGTCACAGAGTAAAGTATTGTTTTCTGTGCAGTCAGGGTGAATTCCAAGAGCAAATCACCATAAAGGATACAGGAGCCGACTCGCTTATTAGAAATGTGGGGGGACAGGCATGTACAATGAGCTTTCATGATAGCCACCAAAACCCCCTCCCCCCCCCCACCCCATTCCCCTCCTTTGCCTGCTAAGTTCCCCACGGCTCGCTGAAGATGGGCAGCACCGCGCCTACCCTGGCCCACCTGTGCGCATCATACAGCACGCAATTGCGGCCAGGAGTGCACTGCGCATGATGTCATCTTGACGTCATGCGCAGAGAGTTCCCAGTTGGGTTCGAGTGCTGTCGGGTGTACGCAGCCGGTCCAGCGTAGGCGTGGTGCTGCCCGGCTCCGGCGACCCAGAAGAGGTTGCCGGTGTTAATTTATCAGGCAAAGGAGGAGAACGGGAGAGCGGTGGGCATCTGGACAGCTCATCGTACATGCCATCTCCCTCAGTTTCTCATCTTTTTGGCTCTGGCCTCTTGCACACTATATGCGATTGCAATTTTGATGTGGTTTTACATGCAATCGATTTGCGATTTTTAATAGGTACTGCATGCTGCGTTTTTGTTTGGAATGGAGCCTTCGAAAAGCCTTTGGGAGCCTGAGTGCTCTTGAAGATGGGCCTCTCTACACTGCGCGAGCGGCCACTGTGTGTGTGTGTGTGTGTGTGTGTGTGTGTGTGTGTGTGTGTGTGTGTGTGTGTGTGTGTGTGTGCGCAGTTTGGAGACGCCTGTCTTCGGGAGGACTTTAGGATTTCACAGGTCATTTTGAGACTGTAATGAATAGCAATATGGCAGCAGAGGTTGATGATGTTGCCACCGCAGCTGCCTCTGATTCATTGCCTGACAGTCTTCCTGCACCTCGGGAGTCTAGCACGCCGAGGACTAGGATCTCTGTTGATCACAGGGGTGCTGGGAGGAGTAGTGCTAGGGCAGCGGCGGTGGATGGCGTGTCCACCACGGCTGCCTCTGATTCTCTGCCTGCCAGTCTTCCAGCACCTCGGGCGTCTGGTACGCCGAGGTTGGGGATCTCTGCTGCTCACAGGGTTGCTTTAGCGTGTGCGCGCGCTCACCGTCAGGATCTTTATGCCAGGGTCATCGGGTACGCTCGCCGCTGCTGATTGGAGGAAGCGTGGTGGGCGTGCCTCAAGGGTCTCCTCCGCTTCTTAAAGGGAAGGTCCAAGCAAAATAAAAAAATTAGTTTCACTTACCTGGGGCTTCTGCCAGCCCCATGCAGCCATCCTGTGCCCTCGCAGTGACTCACTGCTGCTCCAGTCCCCCACTGGCAGCTGGCCGCATTACGTACATTTTTACGCATTTCAGCTAGTGCAGAAACATTAATACATACATTTTTACGCGTTAGTGGATTAATGCCTGTGTCTGCATTAGCTTGAATGCGTAAAAATGTACGCAATGCGGCCCGCCGACCTCCGAGGTCGGCATGCTGCCAGTGGGGGACTGGAGCAGCAGTGAGTGACTACGGCGGATTCAGTGGCAACTTGTCTACTGTTGTGAATACTTCGTGTTAGCGCTCAGACCTTAAATAGATCCGGTGTGCTTTGATCTGAGAGGAAACTGGGGATTTCACACAGCTTAGGATTGAATTGATAGCTTTAATTATAATCATACATTGGCTATCATTCATGAACAGGCTGTCGGTAAAGAGAATCAGTGCGGGAAAACACCGCTGGCGGATTTTTAGACTTCTGGGTGGGCATTCATAAAGATGTATCCGTGTGCAGAAGCAGTGCGGAGATTCCCCGAGCTAAGCTGGCGGTAGACAGGCGGTAGGCTTGCGGAGACACGGAAGCTGCCGAGTTGATACATTTCTCCGTGTTCCGCTCTGCTGCAGCTGCCTGGGAGGTCTGTGTTTCTGCATTCATTTACATTGATATCGCCACATCAGAGGGAGCGGAACTTCCCGACCTCACACCGCTTGCGGTGATCTTTATGAATGAACATTTTGCTACATTTGTACCGATAATCACCGCACAAGGCGGTGATTTATCACTCTGCTCGGTAGTGTCATTTTTCCATGCGGAAAGAGGCTTTATGAATGCTGACTTTGCCGAGTGGTCGGTAAAGTCAGCTGTTTTAAGCATTTCCGCATGCGGAAATGCTTTATGAATGATAGCCATTGTATTATCTGTTATGACTCTGGCTCGTTCTGACTACTCTTACTGCTCATCTGATCTCATTGCCAACCCTGCCTGTTATAACCTTCCTGTCTCTGCCTTCTGACTTTGTACTGTATTTGCCAGTCTGTTGCCAAACTCTGCTAGTCTAACTACTCTACTCTAACCAGAGGGGCCTATTCTCTGGTGAGGGGTTTGGTCAGGGATGCTCGGATACCCCTTTTTATTATTCGAGTTAGGTCGAATTCGAATAGTAAGTTATTCGAGGTCGGTCGAATATTCGAGTCGAATATTTTTTACTATTCGATTCAACCTTGAAATTCGAGCTCACTATTCGAGTCGGTATTCGAGCTCATTATTCGAGCTGACTATTCGAATTGGCCTTAAATAGCTTCCAACACTTGTTTTGGGGGTGAATGATGCAAGAAACATCTTTTTTTCCAAGTAACAACAGCAAGTGATTATGTGGGGATGTTCCTTTAAAAAAAAAAAAAAAAAAGGTGGAAAGAGAAGTTGTGTCCAAAATTCTGTTCCTCCTCCTCCTCCTCATCTTCTTTTTCTATATCTTCTTTTTCTATATCTTCTTTTTCTATATCTTCTTATTATTATTTTTCTATATCTTTGTTATCTTCAATGGTATCTTCAGACGCTGTTGACCTTTCCACTGAAGGAAGAGGCGTTACCCAGAAGTGGATCTAAGCGACCACGGGTCTTCGCCCACACCCCCAGGAGGGGAGTGCAGGATTTCGCTGCCTAGTGCCCAGCCAGGTCACAACTGGGATAACCTCAGCAAGTGGTCAGGAGAACAGCGACGCTAATATGTGAGATGAGTAAACGTAGTCAGACAGTTGCCAGAGGTCCAGGGCAGGAGAGATCAGCGTAGTAGGGTCACAGGCCAGAGGTCGGGGCAGGCGGCAATCAGCAAAACGAGGTACAATCCAAGAGTCGGGGCAGGCGGCAATCAAGAGAAGTCGGGGTCACAAGCCAAGGGTCAAATCCAGGAATCAATACAGCAAACAATAGGGCAGAGCTTCCACGGGGCTTACGCCAAGCTGTCAGAACGAGCAGCACTGGAGTAATGGCCAGTGCTGCTTTTATACTGGATTTTGGCGCCAAAATTAACGCCCTGCGCATGCGCACTGCGCGCACAGTGATGCGCGCATGCGTGCGCACGCGCAGCGCCGCGCACAGGCGCGCGGAACCGCGCACGCGCGCAAAACCTTGCACATGCGCGCGCACAACAGCCCGCGCGCATGCGCACACCGCGCAACGCCGCGCACCGCCAACCAGGAAGTCCAGACACAACAGCCAATGACCCCCTGTGCGTGCGCACCCCGGAACGGACACGAGACTGACGCCGGGACCTGAGATGGTGAGTGTGACATTGCCCCCCCCCCTACGGGCAACCTCTGGGTGCCCTCAGGGGCTGGTTTTTCAGGGAACCTCTGGTGGAACTGTCTGACCAGTCTTGGGGCATGAACATTAAGAACAGGTTCCCAGGTGTTTTCCTCCATGCCGAATCCCTTCCATTTCACCAAGTACTGGACAGAGTTCTTAACCCTCCTGCTGTCCAGGATCCTCTCCACCTCAAATTCTTCAGCTCCATCCACCAGGACTGGTGGAGGGGGAGCAACCGAACGGTTCGGGAAGGTACTGGGCCTAACCCTCTTCAAACATGACACATGGAACACCGGGTGGATTCGCAGGGATTTAGGAAGGGAAAGCTTGAAGGCCACTTGATTGATCTGAGACAATACTGGAAAAGGACCAATGAATTTAGGGCCCAACTTCTTGGAAGGGCAACGTAGTTTCAGGTTTGTAGTGGACAACCAGACTAGATCTCCAGGAAGTAACTCAGGGCCCTCTCTTCTCAGTTTATCAGCGGCCCTTTTTCCTTTCTCCACAGCTTGTTTCAGGACTTTCTGAATCGTGTTGAAGTTGTCCTTGAGTGCTACCACCCTCTCCTGGACTCCAGAAACTGTTGATGTAAAGTTAATACCGGGTAGAAAAGAAGGGTGGAACCCATAGTTCACCAAGAAAGGGGACTGGTTGGTAGCAGAATGGATGGAATTATTATAAGCAAATTCGGCTGTAGCTAACAGAGGGACCCAGTCATCCTGTGAAGCCGAGATGAAGCACCTTAGATACTGTTCGAGGGTCTGGTTGGTCCTCTCAGTTTGTCCATTGGATTGAGGGTGATAACCCGAGGACAGAGATGAGTGTACTCCTAGGTCTTTACAAAGTTCTTGCCAGAATCTGGATGTGAATTGGACCCCTCGGTCAGAGACCACATCCAAAGGTAAGCCGTGCAGACGAACAATCTCCCTGAGAAAGAGGTCAGCTGTCTCAGCAGCAGAAGGTGTTCCTTTACAGGGAAGGAAATGAGCCATTTTAGAGAAGCGATCCACTACAACCAGGATGGTGGTAAAACCCTGGGAGGAAGGTAATTCGACAACAAAGTCCATGGCTATATTTTCCCAAGGTTTCTCGGGTATAGGCAAAGGGTTCAAGAGACCCCATGGTCTTGTACGTGGGGACTTTGAACGGGCACACACTTCACATGAAGTCACAAACTGCCTACAGTCCTTGGAGATGTCAGGCCACCAGAAATCCCTTCGGACCAGATCAAGGGTCCTGTCTTCACCGAAGTGACCCGCAAGCTTACCGTCATGGCAAGCTTGGAGAACTGAGAGACGGAATTCAGAGGGAACAAACAGCTTGCCTTGGAAAAAGTGTAGCCCTTCTTTGGCCGTTAAATCCGGGAGCAGATCTTGTGGTATCTGAGCTTGCTTGATAGAATTCAGAAGGTCGGACTGAATCATGAGGAAGTGCTGAGGAGAGAGTATCCCCTCTACTTCTGGACCAGGAGCAGTTTCTGAATGGAACATCCGGGACAAGGCGTCAGGCTTAGTATTCTTGGAACCTGGCCGATATGTAAGATGGAACTTGAACCGGGAGAAGAAGAGGGACCACCTAGCCTGGCGTGGCCTGAGTCTTTTTGCTGAGCGGAGGTACTCAAGATTCTTGTGGTCCGTGAGAATGAGTATGGGATGCTCCGCCCCTTCCAAGAGATAGCGCCACTCTTCTAGTGCGGCTTTGATGGCCAGCAGTTCCCTGTCTGCCACATCGTAGTTTCTCTCCGCGGAGTTCAACTTTCTGGAGAAAAAGGCCACTGGATGGAGGATGGAACTCGGGCCAAAGCGTTGAGAGAGGATGGCCCCGATAGCAATCTCGGACGCATCAACTTCCAAAGTGAAAGCCCTGGAAGGATCCGCATGCTTGAGAATGGGAGCGGAAGTGAAACTGGCCTTGAGTTGCTCGAAAGCCCCTTGAGCCTGTGGTGTCCATCTGAATGGAGTACAAGTACTTGTCAGCTGAGTAATGGGAGCCACGATCGACGAGAAATTCTTTATGAACTTTCTATAGAAATTGGCAAACCCGATGAATCTCTGGACTGCCTTCCGGTCAGCCGGTACGGGCCACTCCTGAATGGCAGAGACCTTCTGGGAGTCCATCTCCACCCCCGCAGGGGAGATTTTCAGGCCTAGGAACTGGATATTCTCCTTGTTGAACTCACACTTCTCTGGTTTGGCATACAGCCTGTGAGTGCGGAGACGAGCAAGGACCTTCTTCACATGCCCTTGATGTTCCCTTTCCGAGGTTGAGAAAATAAGGATGTCATCAAGGTAAACCACTAGGAAGTCATCAATGAAATCCCTGAAGATGTCATTTACAAAGTGCTGAAACGTAGCAGGAGCGTTGCAGAGGCCGAAAGGCATCACTAGATACTCGTAGTGGCCAAACCGGGAACGAAAGGCGGTCTTCCATTCGTCCCCTTCCCGGATCCGGATCAGATTATACGCCCCTCGCAGATCCAACTTGGAGAAGATACGGGCAGAACGGAGTCTGCGAAACAGGTCAGGCATGAGAGGAAGGGGATAGCGGTTCTTCACTGTAATCTTATTAAGTTCACGATAGTCTATGCAAGGGCGAAGTGACCCGTCCTTCTTCTCAACGAAGAATATTCCTGCTCCAGCCGGTGAAGTGGAGGGACGGATGAAGCCCTTTTGAAGATTCTCTTCGATATATTCCTTCAGGGCCAGGGTCTCCGGTTCCGAGAGAGGATAAGTTCGCCCAAATGGAATAGGCGCCCCTGGCTGGAGATCAACGGGGCAGTCATACGGCTGATGAGGTGGAAGAGAATCTGCCCCCGTCTTATCGAAGACATCTAGGAAATCGTGATATATGGCAGGGATTATGTCCTTCTTAGGAGAGTTCAAGCAAAACAGGACCCCAGCACGCGGGAAACAGCAGCGTGCACAGTACTCAGAGCGGAAGGAAACTTCCCCAGTAGCCCAATTAATCGTAGGGTCATGGGTCCGTAACCAGGGCATTCCCAGGATTACAGGAAACAGAGGTGATGGGAGTAAGTCAAAAGATAGATACTCCTGATGCTCTCCTTGAACGGACACTAATATAGGTAAAGTCTCCGAGACAATGGGACCAGACCCAAGACTTGATCCGTCGGCCAGCTGAATGGTGAGAGGGTGGTGTCTGGTCCGTGTAGGGAGCTGGAGTTGTTGAGCCACTGATGAATCCAGAAAACAGGAGCAAGCTCCAGAGTCGATGATAGCCCTAATTTCGACGATCCTTCCTCTGGGGCCCTGCAAAGAAAGGAGGAGAGGAACATGAGAAGATGCAGGCGGCAGACCAGGAGCTCTATTGAAAGGCAACGTAGACTGCGGCTCACCCGAAGGGCGGACAGGGCAGTTCAGTCGAAAGTGGCCAGAAGCTCCACAGTAGAGACACAGGTTAGATGATCTTCTCCGTAATCTCTCCTCCGCGGATATCGCAGGCCGGGCCAGACCCAACTGCATTGGTTCAGGTTCATCAGATTCAGGAGTGGGGTCAAAGACCGGGCCAGAAGGGGAAGGCCAAGTGGGCGGACTTCCCAAGGGACGAGAGCTTCCTGACCTCTCCGCACGTCTCTCCCTCAGACGCCTATCGATCTGAATAGCCAGGCGGATAAGCTCCTTCAGGGTGTCAGGAACTCCCACCCTGGCCAGCTCGTCCTTGATGGCGTCTGATAAACCTTGACTGAAGCGGAACTTCAGGGCCGAGTCGTTCCATGACACATCAGCTTCCCAGCGTCTGAACTCTGTGACATAATCCTCTACTGGCCGCCTCCCTTGCCGCAAGGTCTCTAGGACCAACTCAGCAGAAGAAGCTCTTCCCGGGTCATCATACAACTCAGTCATGGCAGTAAAGAAGGAGTCCAGACCACTTAAGGCAGGATGGCGCTGTTCGACCATACGGAGCGCCCAGGCTTGTGGTTCCCCTTGAAGCAGTGAGATGACGGCCCCCACTTTGATCTCCTCATTAGAGTAGGTTCTTGGGAGTAAGGAGAAATGCAGTCGACAGGCACTCTGAAACCAACGAAACTTCGTGCGGTCGCCAGAAAACCGCTCAGGAAGAGGCAATCTTGGTTCTGGTGCAGGACCCACAGCACCCTGTGCCGCGGCAGGTTCAGGATTGACGGGAGGAGCAGAGGCAGGAGCAGAAGCTGGCACCACAGATCCGGCCGGCGGAGTAGCAGGAGGACGAAGTTGGTCCCGAATCTCCATATAGCCTTTTTGGACCTCGTCCACAGACAGACGTAGCTGCGTAACAAGTTCATATAGAATCTCTACAGGTGAACGAGTCTCACTAGCGTCCATAATGGCTGCTCGTTACTGTTATCTTCAATGGTATCTTCAGACGCTGTTGACCTTTCCACTGAAGGAAGAGGCGTTACCCAGAAGTGGATCTAAGCGACCACGGGTCTTCGCCCACACCCCCAGGAGGGGAGTGCAGGATTTCGCTGCCTAGTGCCCAGCCAGGTCACAACTGGGATAACCTCAGCAAGTGGTCAGGAGAACAGCGACGCTAATATGTGAGATGAGTAAACGTAGTCAGACAGTTGCCAGAGGTCCGGGGCAGGAGAGATCAGCGTAGTAGGGTCACAGGCCAGAGGTCGGGGCAGGCGGCAATCAGCAAAACGAGGTACAATCCAAGAGTCGGGGCAGGCGGCAATCAAGAGAAGTCGGGGTCACAAGCCAAGGGTCAAATCCAGGAATCAATACAGCAAACAATAGGGCAGAGCTTCCACGGGGCTTACGCCAAGCTGTCAGAACGAGCAGCACTGGAGTAATGGCCAGTGCTGCTTTTATACTGGATTTTGGCGCCGAAATTAACGCCCTGCGCATGCGCACTGCGCGCACAGTGATGCGCGCATGCGTGCGCACGCGCAGCGCCGCGCACAGGCGCGCGGAACCGCGCACGCGCGCAAAACCTTGCACATGCGCGCGCACAACAGCCCGCGCGCATGCGCACACCGCGCAACGCCGCGCACCGCCAACCAGGAAGTCCAGACACAACAGCCAATGACCCCCTGTGCGTGCGCACCCCGGAACGGACACGAGACTGACGCCGGGACCTGAGATGGTGAGTGTGACAATCTTCTTCTTCTTTTTCTATATCGTCTTCTTCTTCTTCACTTATTTCTCTTCTATATTTTTTTTTTTAAAGAAATGCAGCTATTTTTGAGCGTAATAGCTGGTGGCGCATGGTGGAAGCGCCATTGTATGTGCTCCCTGGCAGTGGAAACACACACAGCAGGAGGTAAATTCAGCAAGAGCAGCAGGAGGAGGAGGATGATTGTGTGGCAGCAGGCAGTCAATGAGGCAGGCAGCGAGACATAATAGGCTGTGGTACCTAGCGGTGGTACCAGGCCGTAAATACACAGCATGAGGTTCCAGACAGCGGTCGTGAAGCCCACATCGTGTCCAATACACAACTGGGACAACACAGTTTTCAACCCGGACACCTCAGAAAAAGTAAACCTTTTTTATTTTTTAATGGTTTATTTATTTATTTATTTTTTTTGACAGCAAATTACACATATAGCTATTGTTGGACGTAATAGCTGGTGGCAGAGTGGCAGCAGAAGGTAAATCTGTGTACCCTGGCAGTGGGAAACACAGCAGACAGACAGCAGCAGCAGCAGGAGGAATGGAGGAGTAGTGTGAGTGTGGCAGCAGGTAGGTAGGCAGCGTGACATAATAGCCCTGGTACCTAGCGGTGATACCAGGGCTGTAAATAAACACAACAGGAGGTCCCAGACAGTGGTCGTGCAGCCCACATCGTGTCCAATACACAACTGGGACAACACAGTTTTCAACCCGGGCACCTCAGAAAAATTAAACTTTTTTTTTTTTTTTTTTAATGGTTTACTTTTTTTTTTGACAGCAAATTTAACATATAGCTATTGTTGGACTTAATAGCTGGTGGCAGAGTGGCAGCAGAAGGTAAAATCTGTGTACCCTGGCAGTGGGAAACACAGACAGACAGCAGAAGGGCAGTACACAGCAGCCCACTGTAGGTGTAAAATGTGTGGCTACAGGCGACGTAATAGTCAAACTGAACCAGGTTGGCTTAGTAGTGAGCAGGAGCCAGGAGGTGGTAAAGGGTGGTAAGGCATATTAACAATGGTTCCGGCAGCCAGTTCATGTCCCCCTCTCGCCGACAACAGGGGCCAGGAACTCGCCTTCCACCCACGCCTGGTTCATCTTGAGAAACGTCAGTCTGTCCACAGACTTGTGAGACAGACGTGAGCGTTTCTCGGTGACCACGCCACCAGCTGCGCTGAAGCAGCGCTCGGACAGCACGCTGGAAGGGGGACAGGACAGCACTTCCAGGGCGTACTGCGCCAGCTCGCTCCAGATCTCCAGGCGCTTGACCCAATACTCCATGGGATCAACAGGGGCATCGCTGTCAGGCCCGCTGTAGAACCCCATGTAGTCAGCCACCATGCGGGTCAGGCGCTGGCTGTGACCCGAGGAGGATGCTGCTGCATGCACCTCCTCTCTAGTCACTGCTGGAGCCTCTACAGTCCTGTAGAGCTCGTTGCTGAGAGACAGCAGGTCTGTGGGGCGCTTGCTGCTGGATGCAGGCACCTGCTGCTGCCTCTGTGCTGGCTGGACAGTGGGGGTGGAAGGCTGGGGGAAGGCTTCCTCCAAGCGCTCAACAAGGGCCTGCTGCAAGCTCCTTATTTGTTGCACTGGGTCTCCTCCTGCAGGAGGCAGGAACTGGCTCAACTTCCCCTTGAGGCGCGGGTCCAACATCATGCTGATCCAGATGTCCTCCCTCTGCTTCATCTGGATCACCCTGGGGTCCTTGCGCAGGCACGTCAGCATGTGCGCTGCCATTGGGAAGAGGCGGGCCACGTGTGCTGGCACATCGACGGCAGTGCTGTCCTCATCCTCCTCCTCTGCCGCCTCATCCTCTCTCCACCCCCGCACCAACTCAGCTGCACTGTGCTGATCCCCCTCATCAGCAGCAAGGTCAGGGACCTCCACCAAGTCGTCCTCCTCCTCCCCCTCAGAGGTGGACTGTGCAGCTGCATGCCGCTCCTGCTGGGCCAAGGCTGCCACTCCCTGTTCCAGAAAAGCATCGAGGGCCCTGTTCAGCAGACAAACCAGGGGCACCCACTCGCACACCATAGCATGGTCCCTGCTCACCATGTTGGTGGCCTGCAGAAAGGGAGCCAGCACTAAGCACACCTGCTGCATGTGCCCCCAGTCGTCATCGGGGACGATGGACGGGATGTTGCTGGTCTTGTCCCTTTTCTGAGCGGCGGACACAGTGGCCAGGGCAAGGTACTGGTTGACAGCGTGCTTCTGTTCAACCAGACGCTCCAACATCGCCAGGGTGGAGTTCCAGCGAGTTGGAACGTCAAGGATCAGCCGATGGCGTGGCAGCTCCAGCTCCTTTTGCACGTCTTCCAGGCTCGCAGAGGCTGCAGCCGAGCGCCGGAAGTGACGCACAACATTCCTTGCCGTTTCCAGCAGTTCGCCCATCCCCTGGTAGGTGCGCAAGAACTTCTGCACCACCAGGTTCAGCACGTGGACAAGACAGGGGATGTGGGTCAGGTTTCCCCTGTCGATCGCGGCAACCAGATTGGCCCCATTGTCGGCCACCACCTCTCCGACTCTGAGGCCTCTGGGGGTCAGCCAAATCCTCTCCTACTCCTGGAGTTTGGCCAACACATGGGTTGTCGTCAGTTTGGTCTTCCCAAGGCTGACCAACTGCAGCAGCGCTTGGCAGTGGCGTGGCTTCACGCTGCTGCTGAGGCGGGGGGTTTGGCCAGGTGTGCCGGAGGATGGCAGAGGATCGGAGGAACCTGCTGCAGTTCCCCTGACCCTGCGGGGTGGCACCACCCACTGTGTTGCTGCTGCTGCTGTGCCCGCTGCTGCTCTCCCATCCTCACCCCCTTCCACCAAGCTGACCCAGTGGACAGTGAAGGACAGGTAGCGGCCTGTCCCGAAGCGGCTGCTCCAGGAGTCCATGGTGACGTGGACCCTTTCACCAACTGCGTGCTCCAGCCCTGGCTCCACATTGGCCATGACAAAGCGGTGCAGTGCAGGCATGACCTGGCGGGCGAAGAAGTGTCTGCTGGGGAGCTGCCAGTCTGGGGCTGCACAAGCAAGCAGCGCATGCATGTCGCTCCCCTCCTGCACGAGCGTGTACGGCAGGAGTTGGGAGCACATGGCCCGTGCCAGCAAGCCGTTCAGCTGACGCACGCGACGGCTGCTGGGAGGCAGAGCCCTAACCACCTGGAAGGACTCGCTCAAAAGGCTCTGGCGCTGCCTTTTGCTAGCACGGGAACCAGCGGAGACAGCAGAGGAGGCCACTGAGGACTGGCTGCCAGAACAGGCCTCAGTGTCGGCGGCAAGAGTTGCAGAGGGGGGAGGAGCAGTGCGTTTCCTCACTCCTGCTGGTGCTGCTGGAGGAGCAGGAGGGCGGGTGGCTGCTGTTGCTGCTGCTGCTGCTGAAGGCTGTGCAGTGATGGGTGTGGTGCCACTGCCAGCACCAGATGCCTTCAGCCTCTGGAACTCCTCATGCTGGTGGTAATGTTTAGCAGCAAGATGGTTGATGAGAGAGCTGGTGCTGAACTTTAAGGGGTCTGCACCTCTGCTCAACTTCCGCTGACAGTGGTTGCAAGTGGCGTACTTGCTATCAACTGTGGGCATGGTGAAAAATTGCTAGATTGGTGACAAGAAAAGCCCCCTACGGCCTGGAGCCGCTGCTGCCTGTCTCCCTGTGGTGGTTGGGGGGGGGGGGGCTTGGGTGCGGCTGGTGGTGGTACCGGCAGATGCTGCTGCTGCTGCTGCTGAGCCTGAGACACCAGCAGGCTGTGGGACCTGCCTACTGCTGCCAATGCTTGCAATGATGCGCCTCCTTGCAAGGCCCACAAGCGCATCCTCCTCCTCAGAGCTGCTGATGATGACATCCCCAGGTGCTGGTGGTGGCGGCACCCAGTCTTTGTCTGTCACCACGTCATCATCAGGTTTCTTTATAGGAGGATCGATTTAAATCAAGTGAAGCCACAAAATAACGATCTGTTTCCAAAATTTTTGTTTCACACTTTATTATATTCACAAAAAATTATTTTTCTTCTTCAAAAAGGTAGAAAAATTCTGTGTAAAGCAGCAGAAAAATGTGTGGTACAGACATAAAAAGCAATACAAAAAGCAGATCATAGACACAGTGTGCTTTGTTTGATGAATAAAGGTAATTTTAGTTCAGGCGACGACACTAGTCTGTTTTGGGTTGTTGACCCTTCGTCAGGCCTTTACAAAGCATAGAGAATTATCTTGACCAGAGGATACATACAGTCATAAAAATGAATTTAATTAGTAAAGAGGTATCTGTTCCAACCAGACACAACCCGGCACCTGACTGATGGCTGACATAGGGAAACTCAGCTGCAAACACAGTGTGCAACAACAGCAGACAATTGACTCATGATGCCTGGGGTCAAAAGACTGCTGAATGACAGATCGCCAACTGACGGTGAACTGGCCTCCTCCCCAGGCCCTGCTGGGCGGCTGCTGCGAACAGGGGTGGTGGTGGTGGTGGAGGCCTCGGATGCAGAGCTGATGGCGGGCTGCTCATCCTCCGTCATCAGTTGCACCACAGTGGCTGCATCCTTTTCCTCAATGGGATGTTTCCGACCCGGCTGGAGGAAAATAGGAGCAGGTACTACACGCTGCTGCTGTGTCTCTGCAGCGTGAGTTGCTCCTGCTGGGCAGCGTCCACGGCCAGTGGCTATAGGCGGAATGTTAGCCACTGACGCAGCTGCTGCGGAAATGTGCATGGTGGCGCGGGCGCGGCTTGCCACAATGCTGCTCCCTCTCCTCCTGATTCCCTTGCTGCCCTTCCCCTTGCCCAAACCGTGCTGGCTGCCACTTCCAGACATCTTAGATGTTTTGGGCGTGAACAAAAAAGTTTTTTAAAAGGGCGGGTGAAAAAGTGGGGTACTTTAATGGAGTGGGTTGGTGGGTGAGGTGACACTAATCACTAAGTGATTAGATCGCTAAGTGATTACTAGTACAGTACAAATACAAAATACAATAATTAGGAATCAGTAAGAGTGAACAGTGAGTGTGTCCCCTAGTACACTAACTAGAAAATACAATAATCAGTAGTAATCAGATTCAGTAGAAGGAAATAGAGTGTGTGTACACTACAGACAGTGCACGCACACACACACGCAGGAGCTAGCCTATGAACAGTGACTGAGTGTCCCTCCCTAGTACAGTAAGAACTAGAAAATACAATAATCAGATTCAGTAGTAATCAGATGATTCAGTAGAAGGGAATACTGTGTACTGTACAGACAGTGCACGCACACACACACGCAGGAGCTATGAACAGTAACAGTGAGTGTCCCTAGTACAGTATACAAAATACAATAATCAATCAGTAAGTAAAGGACAAGACAGGGTAGAATAAACAGCAGAAACACTGGTATAGATCAGAAAAAAACTAACAGAGGACAGGAGGACAGCTGCCCACACAGGCAAGGCCCTGAGGCCTAAAGCTGTGTAAGCTTGCCTGCAGCAGCTGCCTGTCTCTATGTAACACACAAGCTACTAACTAAAATACAATCTCTATCTAGCTAACAACAATATAGGTGTATAGAGCAGGTGTATGTGAGCAAAAACGCTAGGTAGTTGACCACTATAGAACACTTGCTAAGCCAAAGCACAAAGGAGCAGATCTCTCTCTGTACAAAGTCAGGCAAGGACGGAAAAACCAAACATGGCGGCCGCTATTTATAGGATAGGGGCTGGCCAGGGTCCCCCTCTGTGATTGGCTGCCGTCAGAGGGCCTGGGTGCCCTCTGATTGGCTCTAAGGACATCAATCTGGGCTATGACGCTATTCGAGCTCGGTATTCGAGCTCGAATAGCGCTGTTTGCTCGAATAGCTCGAATAGTGAGTGGGCTATTCGAGTTCACTCGAATAGCCCATTCGAATAGCTGCAGCTATTCAAGCTCGGTATTCGAGCTCGAATAGCTGAAAAAGAGCTCGAATATTCGAGCTACTCGAATATTCGAGCTACTCGAATATTCGAGCTCTGCTGAGCACCACTGGGTTTGGTACTGTTAGTGCCCGCCAGCTCCTCTGGTGAGGCATTGTCATTCCTATCAGTACTATTGTTGCACCAAGCGCTACACCTGTTACACCTTTGGTATTTGTTGTCATGGCAGCTTTTGATATACCAGCATTATAGGTGATTCTGCAGATCACCTCATAATCAGGTATATATCTGCATTATAGGTGATACTGCAGATCACCTAATAATCAGAATTCTGCCTCTTGCTGACACAAATCGTTACAGAGACATTTGGTTTCAAGACTACTTCTCACGGTTTAGGGCCCCTAAAATGCCAGGGCAGTATAGGAACCCCCACAAGTGACCCCATTTTAGAAAGAAGACACCCCAAGGTAAATAGACAATTGTGTGTAAAAAAAAAAAAAAAAAAAAAAAAAAAAATCAAAACATTGTCATTTACAGAGATATTTCTCCCACCCAGCATGGGTATATGTAAAAATACACCACAAAACACATTATACTACTTCTTCTGAGTACGGCGATACCACATGTGACACTTTTTTGCAGCCTAGGTGCGCTAAGGGGCCCAACGTCCTATTCACAGGTCATTTTGAGGCATTTGGTTTCTAGACTACTTTTAGGGCCCCTAAAATTCCCTTTTACTTCTTTTTATTTAGATCTTTGATTCAGCCACACTTTGTACATGATGTTCATGCTCATCTTTTTCTGACCAGTATGTGGACATGGGGACTGATATTTACTAGTCTCTATGAGATGGTTCCACCTCGGTCTTTCTTGAGAACTTCTCCTAGGGTTCTTATTTCTTTCTTTGTTCACCCTATCTTCATCTTGACACATTCTTATGGTACTACATTCCTCTAGCCTGATCTTTGTATATATATCACACATCTTATTATCAGGTGTATACGCGATCTAGGCTAGGTAGGCATGTGGGCTTTTGGATTGAACTCAGTGTACATACTATCAACTTTTCTTGGTGGTGGTTCTCTTGCGACAATTCTTTTTGTCGTATCTGATGAATTACAGTTTGTGATTTTAATGTGTTGTTATATATTGTTTTTATTTTTAGAATTGGGTATCACGGCCTGATGAAGGGCACATATCTTATATAAAAGCCCGAAACGAACATGTGTCGTTGCCTTGAAGTTTCATACCCGCTAAGCTACAACCAATTGTTGGCATAAGTCAATCCAATGTGTTTTTATTGATCTACCACTGTGATATTGAAGAGCCGTATATTTTGATCTTTTTCTACATGTGTCAATAAAGTTTTTTCAGAGACTTTTTTTGCCTTTTTGAGATTGCATTAACCAATATAGTCCTTTTCTAAAGCTACAAATCCCTAAAATGCCAGGGCAGTATAGGAACCCCACAAGTGACCCCATTTTAGAAAGACGACACCCCAAGGTATTCTGTTAGGAGTATGGTGAGTTCATAGAAGATTTTTTTTTTTTGTCACAAGTTAGCGGAAATTGACACTTTGTGAAAAAAAAAAAAAGTAAAAATCAATTTCCGCTAACTTGTGACAAAAAATAAAATCTTCTATGAACTCGTCATACACCTAACTGAATACCTTGGGGTGTCTTCTTTCTGAAATGGGGTCACTTGTGGGGTTCCTATACTGCCCTGGCATTTTAGGGGCCCTAAACCGTGAGGAGTAGTCTTGAAACCAAATGTCTCAAAATGACCTGTGAAATCCTAAAGGTACTCATTGGACTTTGGCCCCTTAGCGCAGTTAGGGTGCAAAAAGGTGCCACACATGTGGTACCGCCGTACTCAGGAGAAGTAGTATAATGTGTTTTGTGGTGTATTTTTACATATACCCATGCTGGGTGGGAGAAATATCTCTGTAAATGACAATGTTTTGATTTTTTTTTTTTTACACACAATTGTCCATTTACCTTGGGGTGTCTTCTTTCTAAAATGGGGTCACTTGTGGGGGTTCCTTTACTGCCCTGGCATTTTAGGGGCCCAAAACCGTGAGTAGTCTGGAAACCAAATGCCTCAAAATGACTGTTCAGGGGTATAAGCATCTGCAAATTTTGATGACAGGTGGTCTATGAGGGGGCGAATTTTGAGGAACCGGTCATAAGCAGGGTGGCCTCTTAGATGACAGGTTGTATTGGCACTGAAGTGCAGGAAGCGCAGGATATTCTCAAATCATGACCTGGACATGGCAGCAGAGAACATGGGCATGTGATTGATGGGTGTCTCAGGGGGTGATTAGAGGGTAAAATAGATGCCATCAATGCACTGGGGAGGTAATCAGAAGGGGGTATGAGGGGGATCTGAGGGTTTGGCTGAGTGATCAGGAGCCCACACGGGGCAAATTAGGGCCTGATCTGATGGGTAGGTGTGCTAGGGGGTGACAGGAGGTGATTGATGGGTGTCTCAAGGTGTGATTAGAGGGGGGGAATAGATGCAAGTAATGCACTGGCGAGGTGATCAGGGCTGGGGTCTGAGGGCGTTCTGAGGGTGTGGGCGGGTGATTGGGTGCCCTAGGGGCAGGTGGTGACAGGGAGTGATTGATGGGTGATTCGATGGCAGAACAGATGTAAACAATGCACTTTGGAGGTGATCTGAGGGTGGGTCTGCGGGCGATCTGATTGTTTGGGTGGGTGATCAGATGCCTGTAAGAGGCAGGTTAGGGTCTGATCTGATAGGAGGCAGTGACAGGTGATTGACGGGTGATTGACAGGTGATTACAGGGGAGAATAGATGTATACATATATACAGTACACGGGGGGAGGTCTGGGGGGTCTGAGATCGTTCTGAGGGTGTGGGTGGGTAATTGGGTGCCCTAGGGGCAGATAGGGGTCTGATCTGATGGGTAGCAGTGACAGGGGGTGATTGATGGGTGATCAGTGGGTGATTAGATGGCAGAACAGATGTAAACAATGCACTTTGGAGGTGATCTAAGGGTGGGTCTGCGGGCGATCTGATGGTGTGGGTGGGTGATCAGATGCCCGTAAGAGGCAGGTTAGGGTCTGATCCGATAGGTGGCAGTGACAGGTGGTGATTGATGGGTGATTGACAGGTGATTACAGGGGAGGATAGATGTATACAGTACACGGGGGGGGGGGGGGGTGATCTGAGAGTGGGGGGGGGGGGGTGATCAGGAGCCCCCAGGGGGCAGTTTAGGACCTATATATATATATATATATATATATAGTGACAGGGAGTGATTGATGGGTGATTAGGGGGGTGATTGGGTGCAAACAGAGGTCTGAGGGGTGGGTCTGAGGGGTACTGTGGGCGATCAGAGGGAAGGGGGGGCAGATCAGTGTGCTTGGGTGCTTACCTGGGTGGCTGCAGCCTGCCCTGGTGGTCCCTCGATCACTGGGACCACCAGGGCAGGAGGCAGCCTGTATAATACACTTTGTATTCATTACAAAGTGTATTATACACTTTGTAGCGGCGATCGAGCAGCTAGTAACCCGCCGGCGCTTCCGAACGGCCGGCGGGTTACTGCGCCAGGTGGGCGGAGCCTGTTGCCGGTGGCTGATCGCGTGACGCGATCGCCGCATAACCATGCCCGCTGCCGATGGGCGTATTTCGGTCGTTTGGGTGTATTTCGGTCGTTTGGGCCCAGCCCAGTGGTTAACTATCCCACTGACCGAAACTGGTTTTAAATTAATAGGCAAATTTGCATGCAAAAACATGCATGCAATTTGACAAATGTTAACACTGCCTAAAGCACAGGTGTGGAGCTCCAGTCCTCTGGGGGTGTAAGATCCACTGGCTCCTCATGGTGGCGGAACACCGAGATTCACGCTGAGGCGCAAGCCTCTGGGTCTCGGCCTGTCTCTGACATCACTGGAGCGCATGGCACTCAGCTCCCTTTGGATAAGCATCGGACGCACTCTCCATATGCGCTCCGTCGCTGTACACAATGAGTTGGGTTATATGTAAGTCATATGGGCATACAGTCTGACTCATAGCAGGTGACCAGGCAAGCCTGGGGGGCACTTGTCCTTGAAGATTACTGGAAACAATGTTACCAGGTAACTAATAACTCTAGTCTTCCCCAGTAATCTTCTAGCATATGTACTCTGAGATGATCAGCAAGAAATGAGAGGTTAGGGTGAGTCTCCAGCTTGGAGAAAGTCCTGAATGTAGAGCAGGTGACATCTATCGTGTAGTTCCAGCACTGTGAGGCCATGTCATTGCTGCTTCTCTAATAATATGTGCTTCCAGGAGACTTGTGCTTGTTTCCTCGCAGCTTCATAAGCTGCCTGACTGTAACTTTCCTCCTGACATGACTAAGGACGCTTTCCTGTGTGACTTCTCTGAAGTTTAATAAAACTAGCTTTCAGACCGAAACATTTCCCACACTCTGAACACAAATAAGGACGCTCTCCTTTGTGTCTCCTGTGATGTTTAAGAAAAACAAATTTCTGACAACCATTTCACACATTCAGAACATGTAAAAGGATGCTCACCCATGATTTTTCTGATGTGTAGTAAGATTACCTTTCTGCCTGAAACATTTCCCATACTCTGGACATGAATAAGGACGCTCTCCTTTGTGATGTCTAAGAAAAATACATTTACAAATGAAACATTTCCCACATTCAGAACATGTAAAAGGATGCTCTCCTGTGTGACTTCTCGGATGTATAATAAGACTACCTTTCTGCGTGAAACATTTACCACACTCTGGACATGAATGTGGATGCTCTCCTGTGTGAATTCTCTGATGTTTAATAAAATTTTATTTGACACGGGAAGATTTTCCACATTCGGAACATGGATAAGAACGCTTTCCTGTGTGATTTTTTTTAGATTTCTAACAAGATCAGATTTCTGACTGAAGCATTTCCCACACTTTGCACATGAGAAAGGACGCTATCCTGTGTGAATTCTGTGATGTGTACGTAGACCAGTTTTCAAACAAAAACATTTCCCACACTCGGAAGATAAAAAAGGATGGGTATGTGAGCTAACAGGATAGGATCTATCAGAAGATTCCTCAGGATTGGAGAGATGTGGTGATTTGTCCTCATGGTGACGTCTGCTGTGTATATTTTCTGCAATGGAGTTTCCTGCTGGTAAATGTAGTGCGCACCATTATCGTCTGCACCATAATCTGTTGGAAAAATAATAACAGGGAATAGTAATTGTCCTGTCAGCAGTTGTGTGCGTTGCTGTAGCAGTTACAGATAATAAAGACCAGGTCAGACACAAACAATAGATAAAAAGATAGAACCAAGAAAAAAAAGAACAGCGACCCACCCATAAGATCCAATGTCATAGAAACAATCACATCAATCCAGTCCAACAATAGAGCAGATGCCTCCCGCCTTGCAGCACATGTAATGTACAGACTGGGTGCCCCAATACACAGCAAGGTGCCACATAGCATCACAGATATACCACCCAACACATCATACCAGTATAGATACATAAATGTAAGTGCTGAAGGGTTAAAGCACTGTGTGCCAAAAGCTATATAAAGGTGGCCACAGACCATCAAATGTTTCCTTCAGCTCTTTTAAATCCAATCAGTTTTCTTAATTGATTGTTTTGTTTAAAAACCAACACACCGTTCAGATATTTTTAGAGACTGATCAGAATTTTGACACCACAGCTGATAGATCAGAAGGCTGAAATAATTTTTAAGAATTTAACCCTTTAAGTTTTTTTTTTCTTCACAAAAGCCAGTTATGTTTGTATTGTGTTTATAACCTCTCGAGGACCACAGGCTTACACCTCCAGGTGACCAGGCCATTTTTTACAATTCAGCACTCTGCAGCTTTAACAGTTTGATGCACAGACATACAACTTATCACCCAAATGAATCTTGCCTCCTTTTCTTGCCACCAACAGAGCTTTCAGTTGGTGGCATCTAATTGTTGCTGCCCACAGAATAACGTGAACTTGAAAATCAGGGACTACTACTCCAGTGCATGATCTGGCATTGTGTATGTTACTGCTTATTACCCTGCAGTGTGTTGCATGTCAACCCTATTATCATTGTCTGTAATCTTATTTATCATCCAGCACTGTGTAATATGTTGGTGCTATATGAATCCAATACACCTGTGAAGTGAAATCCATTTCAGGTGACTCTCTTGAAGCTCATCAATAGAATGCCAAGAGTGTGCAAAGCAGTAATCAAAGCAAAAGGTGGCTACTTTGAAGAACCTAGAATATGACACATTTTCAGCTGTTTCACACTTTTTGGTTATGTACTATACTTTCACATTCATAGTTTGGATGCCTTCAATGTGAATCTACAATGTTCATAGTCATGAAAATAAAGAAAACTCTTTGAATGAGAAGGTGTATCCAAACTTTTGGTCTGTACTGTACCTAATGCGGTACTTTACCAAACTATTATTTTTTACCAAACAGCTCTGAGTGATTTGAAGCCAATGTGAAGGCCGGAGGGATGGTGCACATGGTCTTGTCTGGGGCACCAAATAGGTGGGAAATGGCCCTGGGTGTAAGCACATTGTTACATATGGCAAAGGGCAAGGCTGTGTGTTCACCTGGAAGTGGCATCCCTGAGTCACTGGTCCCCATCATGTCACTTTCCTCTGCAGACTGCGGCCCCTTCTTCACATGTGTCTCTTCATCTCCATCCTCCAGCTTCACATTTGTCACTCCTTCAGCCTAAACACAGAAAATAACACTGTTACAATGCAAGCACTGATGAAGTGAGGTCATTCCATATGGAGTCAATGTTCTGTTTACAGCCTCAGTTCTATCTACCTGACGAGGGTGGGGGATGGTGTGGTGTTCCTGTGTACTATCCTGGGAATTAAGAGGACCTGTATATCTCTCTGGTGAGGTCCTGTTACTGGATCCGCCTGTAGGGAACAAACACAAGGGTGGGAAAGGCAGAAATATGAGATTCCTCTATCACCAGCATAAAAGTGATCTCTGCCATGTAGTGCCAGTGACTGCTGTACAGAAGCAGCTTTGTGTTTGGCTGGGGGAGCTCTGCAGTGTATTGCAGCTCACAGATAACTAACCCATGCTCTATAATAAGATTTCCAGTAGCCTGCCCCCACAGCACACCTGCAGAGACAGGCCCTGACCAAATCCAGAGGAGAAGCAGCCCTATTTGAGATAAAACAAGGCTGTCACCCTCAACCACACTTTGCAAGACTCAGACACCACTAGCAGTTGTGTGTGAACAATTCTGCTAGTCACAAACACACAGATTTCTGTGCTGCAAGGGATATCTGTCCCTGTCTATGGCAGTTACGACAATGTCACGCACTGCTGTCAAACAGCATGCATTCAGGCTGGCGTTCACGTCTTTTGGGTCAGCCGCAGGATTTGCTGGCGTAGTAGTGACACAGTGGTGGCTGCTGCTGGCACATTATGGGCACAGCGGTGGCTGCTGCTGGCATAGTAGTGACACAGTGGTGGCTGCTGCTAGCACATTAGGGGCACTGATGTGGCTGCTGCTAGCACATTAGTGGCACTGGTATGGCTGATGCTGGCACATTAGGGGCACTGGGGTGGCTGCTGCTGGCACATTAGGGGCACTGGGGTGGCTGATGCTGGCACATTAGGGGCACTGGGGTGGCTGATGCTGGCACATTAGGGGCACTGAGGTGGCTGCTGCTGGCACATTAGGGGCACTGGGGTGGCTGATGCTGGCACATTAGGGGCACTGGGGTGGCTGATGCTGGCACATTAGGGGCACTGGGGTAGCTGCTGCTGGCACATTAGTGGCACTGGGGTAGCTGCTGCTGGCACACTAGGGGCACAGTGGTGGCTGTTGCTGGCACATTAGGGGCACAGTGGTGGCTGCTGCTGGCACATTAGTGGCACTGGGGTGCAGGGCTGTGGAGTCGGTCCAAAAATCCACCGACTCCTCAGTTTAGGATTCCACCGACTCCGACTCCTCTAATTTGCATATTACAATTTTGTTGATTAAAAGTATGTAACATGAAATTCGTCTCTTAACTGCCAACGCTTAGGAATTTTACAAGACAACTGAAGTGAGAAGGATATGTAGACTACTATATTTATTCCCTTTAGACTAAAACTAGTCCTTGGTAAGAGTACTTGTAAAAGGTACAAACCGGAACAAAGAACATCTATCAGGCCCTAGGCAATGTAAGTGTGGGTACTTGTAAGAATGATGTGCAGGTACTCTGCAGGGGAATGAGGAGATTGTAAACAGACAACACCTCTGTATTCAATGTGCACAGCATTCTCAGTGGATTCCCTGCAGCTCTGTGGGGAGAGCATATGTAGAGTATAGTACTACTGTGTAACAAAGTAAACCTGAGACAGATGAAATTAAAGTTTTATACATACCTGGGGCTTCCTGCAGCCGCCTTCAGGATAATCAGTCCCTCGTTGTCCGCCTCCACCACCTGGATCTTCTGCTATGAGTCCAGGTACTTTAGCCAGTCGGGCGTAGTGCGCATGCATACACTCCGCCGCCAGGAGCGTACTACACCTGCGCAGCACTATTGCGCAGGTGCAGAATGCGGCCGGACAGCGCTGACTGGCTGAATTACCAGGACTCATAGCAGAAGATCCGGGTGGTGGAGGACAGCGAGGGACTGATTAGCCTGAAGGGAGCTGGAATAAGCCCCAAGTATGTATAAAACTTTACTTTTCATCCGTCTCAGTTACCCTTTAATTTGTAGTCACCAAACCAAATTTTAACAACATATCAAATTATTTGATTTCATCAGCAAGGGGAGTGCATACATTTGCATAAATCAGCATCAATGCAGAATTATTTCCATCTCATTGACCATCTCTATTAGGGACACAGCTACACATCAGGCTTTATTCTTACAGCATATATGTTATTTAGTATATATAAGAGATTCCTGTGTACACATCATATATACAGTCACAATCAGATATGTATATCTGACCTTAAAAATACGGGGACTGCTTTATTGAAGCAGCACAAGTAACTAATTTTGATTGGTTTATTTCATTTTTGTGGACTAAGCACAGCTATTACTGTATATATACATTATTTTTAATAACTATTATCTGAGAAATAGAACATTTTATCAAATTTTCTATTTTAATTACAGTAACAAATTCATTAGGAGTTGGAGTCGGTGCATTTTTTCCCGACTCCGACTCCAGGCACCCAAAATTGCACGACTCCGACTCCACGACTCCGACTCCACAGCCCTGCTGGGGTGGCTGCTGCTGGCACATTAGGGGCACTGGGGTGGCTGCTGCTGGCACATTAGTGGCACTGGGGTGGCTGCGGCTGACACATTAGGGGCACCGGGGTGGCTGATGCTGGCACATTAGGGGCACCGGGGTGGCTGCTGCTGGCACATTAGTGGCACTGGGGTAGCTGCTGCTGGCACATTAGTGGCACTGGGGTAGCTGATGCTGGCACATTAGGGGCACAGTGGTGGCTGCTGCTAGCACATTAGTGGCACTGGGGTGGCTGCTGCTGGCACATTAGGGGCACTGGGGTAGCTGCTGCTAGCACATTAGGGGCACTGGGGTGGCTGATGCTGGCACATTAGGGGCACAGTGGTGGCTGCTGCTAGCACATTAGTGGCACTGGGGTGGCTGCTGCTGGCACATTAGTGGCACTGGGGTGGCTGCGGCTGACACATTAGGGGCACTGGGGTGGCTGATGCTGGCACATTAGGGGCACCGGGGTGGCTGCTGCTGGCACATTAGTGGCACTGGGGTGGCTGCTGCTGGCACATTAGGGGCACTGGGGTGGCTGCTGCTGGCACATTAGTGGCACTGGGGTGGCTGCGGCTGACACATTAGGGGCACTGGGGTGGCTGATGCTGGCACATTAGGGGCACCGGGGTGGCTGCTGCTGGCACATTAGTGGCACTGGGGTAGCTGCTGCTGGCACATTAGGGGCACAGTGGTGGCTGTTGCTGGCACATTAGGGGCACAGTGGTGGCTGCTGCTGGCACATTAGTGGCACTGGGGTGGCTGCTGCTGGCACATTAGGGGCACCGGGGTGGCTGATGCTGGCACATTAGGGGCACCGGGGTGGCTGCTGCTGGCACATTAGTGGCACTGGGGTAGCTGCTGCTGGCACATTAGTGGCACAGTGGTGGCTGTTGCTGGCACATTAGGGGCACAGTGGTGGCTGCTGCTAGCACATTAGGGGCACTGGGGTGGCTGATGCTGGCACATTAGGGGCACAGTGGTGGCTGCTGCTGGCACATTAGTGGCACTGGGGTAGCTGCTGCTGGCACATTAGTGGCACTGGGGTAGCTGATGCTGGCACATTAGGGGCACAGTGGTGGCTGCTGCTAGCACATTAGTGGCACTGGGGTGGCTGCTGCTGGCACATTAGGGGCACTGGGGTAGCTGCTGCTAGCACATTAGGGGCACTGGGGTGGCTGATGCTGGCACATTAGGGGCACAGTGGTGGCTGCTGCTAGCACATTAGTGGCACTGGGGTGGCTGCTGCTGGCACATTAGGGGCACTGGGGTGGCTGCTGCTGGCACATTAGGGGCACTGGGGTGGCTGCTGCTGGCACATTAAGGGCACAGTGGTGGCTGCTGCTGGCACATTAGTGGCACTGGGGTGGCTGCTGCTGGCACATTAGGGGCAGTGGGGCGGCTGCTGCTGGCACATTAGTGGCACTGGGGTGGCTGCTGCTGGCACATTAGGGGCACTGGAGTGGCTGCTGCTGACCTATTAGGGGCAGTGGGGCGGCTGCTGCTGGCACATTAGTGGCACTGGGGTGGCTGCTGCTGGCACATTAGGGGCACTGGGGTGGCTGATGCTGGCACATTAGGGGCACCGGGGTGGCTGCTGCTGGCACATTAGTGGCACCGGGGTAGCTGCTGCTGGCACATTAGGGGCACCGGGGTGGCTGCTGCTGGCACATTAGTGGCACTGGGGTAGCTGCTGCTGGCACATTAGTGGCACTGGGGTAGCTGCTGCTGGCACATTAGGGGCACAGTGGTGGCTGTTGCTGGCACATTAGGGGCACAGTGGTGGCTGCTGCTAGCACATTAGTGGCACTGGGGTGGCTGCTGCTGGCACATTAGGGGCACTGGGGTGGCTGCTGCTGGCACATTAGGGGCACTGGAGTGGCTGATGCTGGCACATTAGGGGCACTGGGGTGGCTGATGCTGGCACATTAGGGGCACCGGGGTGGCTGCTGCTGGCACATTAGTGGCACCGGGGTAGCTGCTGCTGGCACATTAGGGGCACCGGGGTGGCTGCTGCTGGCACATTAGTGGCACTGGGGTAGCTGCTGCTGGCACATTAGTGGCACTGGGGTAGCTGCTGCTGGCACATTAGGGGCACAGTGGTGGCTGTTGCTGGCACATTAGGGGCACAGTGGTGGCTGCTGCTAGCACATTAGTGGCACTGGGGTGGCTGCTGCTGGCACATTAGGGGCACTGGGGTGGCTGCTGCTGGCACATTAGGGGCACTGGGGTGGCTGCTGCTGGCACATTAGGGGCACTGGGGTGGCTGCTGCTGGCACATTAGGGGCACTGGGGTGGCTGCTACTGGCACATTAGGGGCACTGGGGTGGCTGCTACTGGCACATTAGGGGCACTGGGGTGGCTGCTGCTGGCACATTAGGGGCACTGGGGTGGCTGCTGCTGGCACAGTAGTGACACAGTGGTGGCTGCTGCTGGCACATTAGGGGCACTGGGGTGGCTGCTACTGGCACATTAGGGGCACTGGGGTGGCTGCTACTGGCACATTAGGGGCACTGGGGTGGCTGCTGCTGGCACATTAGGGGCACTGGGGTGGCTGATGCTGGCACATTAGGGGCACTGGGGTGGCTGCTGCTGGCACAGTAGTGACACAGTGGTGGCTGCTGCTGGCACATTAGGGGCACAGTGGTGGCTGCTGCTGGCACATAAGGGGCACTGGGGTGGCTGCTGCTGGCACATTAGGGGCACTGGGGTGGCTGATGCTGGCACATTAGGGGCACTGGGGTGGCTGATGCTGGCACATTAGTGGCACTGGGGTGGCTGCTGCTGGCACATTAGGGGCACTGGGGTGGCTGATGCTGGCACATTAGGGGCACTGGGGTGACCGATGCTGGCACATTAGGGGCACTGGAGTGGCTGCTGCTGGCACATTAGGGGCACTGGGGTGGCTGCTGCTGGCACATTAGGGGCACTAGGGTGGCTGATGCTGGCACATGAGAAGCACTGGGGTGGCTGATGGTGGCACATTAGGGGCACTGGGGTGGCTGCTGCTGGCACATTAGGGGCACTGAGGTGGCTGCTGCTGGCACATAAGGGGCACAATGGTGGCTATTAGGGATACTGTGATGTGACTGATGTGTTAGTAAGGCTGTATGATAAAAAAGATAGAGGGGTCTACATGTGCCAGCAAGAGTATACGATGACAGAGGTACACAAGGACTGTCAGTAATGATGTACATCAGACAGGGGTACAGAGGTGTCTCCATATGTGAGAAACTGTGTTTGATGACAGGCTGGGAGAGATGGGGGGGGCTTATGATGGTGAATGTCAGTAAGACAGTATATAGTATCCATGTGTCAGTAGTTGTTTGATGACAAGCTGGGAGGGATGGGGCAGGGGGGGTGGGGGGTTATGATGGTGAATGTCAGTAAGACCACCAAAGTGACTGACAGGCACAGTACACACAGGGGCCCCAACCGTCCCGTTTTCGCCGGGACCGTCACGGGTTGGGGGAGGGGTCCCGCTGTCCCGGGATAGCCCCCCTTTGTCCCGGCTGGCAGCAGAGGAGGCAGCGGAGGAAAAAAAAGGATCGAGGCGCCAGCCGGCGGATGCGGTGTGCGGGATGCAGGTCTGGGTTAAACTTGTCCCCCCTCCCTCCGAATGTGCCCCCCAGTGTCCCCCTGTATGGCGAGATACAAGCGCAGCAGAGCGGCAGTCTTACCATCTTCCTCGCGTATGGCATCTCTTGCTTCCATCTACTTCCTGTGACGTCACAGGAAGCGGAGAAGACGAGATGCCCATATGCGACAAGGAATGGTAAGACTGCCGCTCTGCTGCGCTCGTATCTCGCCATACAGGGGGACACTGGGGGGCACATTCGGAGGGAGGGGGGACAAGCTTATCCCAGACCCGCATCCCACACACCGCATCCGCCGGCTGGCGCCTCGATCCTTTCTTTTACCTCCACACCCTGGGCACACTCACCCTTCTCCCCACCATTTATATATATATATATATATATATATATATATATATATATATATATATATATATATATATATATATATATATATATATATATTGACTAGGGGTGTGTCAGGGGGGCGTAGTTGGGGGCGTGGCTTAAGTGTCCCGGTTTCTCATCTCAAACAGTTGGGAGGTATGTACACATAGTACTCATGTGGTCTATATTGCTGAAGTGATGCACAGGCAGCAGAGGGCACCCCCAGCACAGCCAGACTGGACGTCTCCTTCCCTGAGGAAATCATTGCGTCACATGTCCTTTACTCGGAAGCTGCCAGCAACATTTCTAAAATGCTACAGTCCAGTCTGTAGGATTTATCCCAGGAAACAGCGCTGCAGCCATCATTCCAGTCACCAGTGACCTCCTCTACCACACAGAAAGTACTCTGCAGGCAGCCAATACAACACGACAGGAAGCACAATACAGGAAGCACTATGCAGCCAGCCTGTGGAGCTCAGGGGCAGCTTCAAAATACTACATCTGCGCATGTGCTAAGCCTCCAGGGGACATGTCAGGTGATGCAGTTTAATTCTACACGATTTTGATACTGAGCATGCGCGGCAGCGTAATCCTTAGGGCAGCATGATCAGACACAACACCGGTATGCACACGCCAGTCACTCACATAACATCCTCCTGTTTCACACACTTCCTTCCATTCTCTCTGGCTGCTTGCAGGAGATCACCACATGTGGGGGCGGGGCCAATATGGAGGGAAAAAGAAACTGGCGACATCATTGGTCAATGGGAGGGACAAAGGCTGAGGCTAGGCTGCGGTGATTGGATTAGCAGGGCTGAGGGGCGGGAAAGTCTTGTCTGCAGGCATATTTACTGGCATTGCAGCGATTCATACAGAAATCCCAGACACAAAAAAAGTAACACTATTTATAGAACGTTTGTTAATTAACAGACTGGCAATGTGTTGTGGGCGGGGTTTGGTGCTTACATCATCATTATCATCTAGCTCAGCCTGCAGCTATCCTTATGGGCTGAGGCTGAGCCTGTCACACGAAACCCCGCCTCTGACCAATCACTGGCAGGGGGCGTGGATTTGATGTGAAAAGGTGGGAGCTTTGAGTAGTACTTCTGTACTGTGCATGGGTATCAGCTGATCTAGTCTGGCGTGGAGCGCTCACAGCCTACCTGCCTGCCATCCCTTGCCTCCTCCACCAGGACCAGCAGCAGCCTCATGCCTCTACCAGGGCCAGCAGCAGAAGCCAGCCTCCTGCTCCAGCTGTCCTCACAGTAAGTAGCTGAGCTCACTCACTTGCTTTTAAAGGGAAACTTAACTGAGAGGAATATGGATGTTTCCTTTTAAACAATACCAGTTGCCTGGCAGTCCTGCTGATCTTTGGCTGCAGTAGTGTCTGAATCACACACCGGAAACAAGCATACAGCTAATCCAGTCTTCATTCAGAGCACCTGATCTGCATGCTTGTTGAGGGGCTGTGGCTAACAGTATTAGAGATACAGGATCATCAGGAGAGGTATGCAACTGGTATGATTTTTAAAAGAAAAAATCCATATCCTTCTCAGTTTAGTTTCCCTTTAAACACTACCAGTTTCTTGGCTATCCTGCTTATCCTCTGCCTGTAATCTATTTTTAGCTATTGACCCTAAACAAGCATGCAGCATATCAGGTGTTTCTGCCATTGTCACTTCAGACAAGATTATCTGATGCTTGTTTCTGGTGTGATTCAGTCACTACTGCAACCAAATAGATCAGCTGTATAGCAAAGCAAATGGTATTGTTTAAAGGGAAATACTTTTTGCAGCCTCCATATCTCTTGTTGCAGTTGTCCTTTTAAATTTTATAGATGAGGCAAAGCCAAGGTGAGCGGGATATGGAGGCTGACCTTTTTATTTCCTTTTAAATAATGCACATTGCCTGGCTGTCCTGCTGTCTGTATAACTAATATTGTGGTTTCACCCCTCCCACAGTGTGATGCCATCCTGATATGGTCCTGACAGTTTGTTGTCTGTGATCCTCATTGCATTGAGGGAAATAATGGCTTCCTATTGCCAAGCAAGCACCATCTCCCTCTGTGCATAGAACTCTGTAACATTCCATACAGATCACCTGGCAGAACTAAAGCCTCCAGTGATACATTTCAGAATAAAAGAGAGGAAAGATTTTATCATGGGCAGACACTGACTAAATATTCTATAATAAATGTTGTAAACAATAAGCAATTTTATTCATTTGTTGTTTACAGTTCATTTAAATCAGTTTAGCTTTACTTACCTGGAGCCTCCTTCAGGGCTTAAAGTCTGTGTAGTCCTCCCTGTAGTTCTGCTGTCACCTATTCTTCTGTTGTCCCCTTCGTAGCGGTGGCTTTTGTGCAAGCACAGGTGTGTGTGTGTGATGCTTGTGCTGCCTTGCCTGGGGGCATTCTATGCAGTACTATTGCGCAGAACACTCCTGGCCACAAGCGTGACCATGAGCGGTGCATGCGCAGAAGCCACTGACCTATACGGAGTGGATGAATGGGTGACAGCAGAACTGCGGCGAGGGACACAGACTTCTCGGGGCTGCAGGAAGTCCCAGGTAAATAAAGCTGCACTGATTTCATTTGTCTCATGTTTCCTTCACGTGCACCTGTAGAATGTTTATTCTTTGCCAAATTGAACCTCCCCATAAGGGAGGTTTGGAACTCAGTATGCTGAAGGGGGTTAGGGGAGCACAATTTCTTACCTGTAGTACTGTTCATGTAGCCCCTTGTCCCTGTGATGGTTGCCAGCTGTACCTGGCCGCACCTAAAAGAATTCTGCTGTACAGTGTGCTCCTGGCCACAATGCATACTACAGCTCCCAGTATACATTGCCGCTTGCATCTCCTGGCATGCATTGTGGCCGGGACTGTGCCTTTACAGTAGAATTCTGGTTGGTTGGAATAGTGAACATGGAATGGGGGCTTTACGAGTAGCCCCCAGTAGGTAAGCAATGGTGTAACCCCTGGCCTCCCAACAGCATACTGAGTTGCAAACCTCACTTATGGCGGGGTTCATTAAAAAAACATTTTTTTTCCCTCTGTACTGATGCTCGGTGTACTTTCAAGTGTACAAGCATTTATACTTGGGGCTTCCTCTAGCCCCTTGAAGCTTGTGGGCTCCCTCGCTGACCTCCTGGGCTGCTTTGTTCCTCCGCTGGCTGGAATGGGTAAAGCCATGACTGGGCGCAGCCATGATCCAATGTGCATACCTGGCTGCGTGCGCCACCCCCCAAGCATGGTGCTACTGTGGCCAGTAGCACACTGTACCTGCGCAGAATGCTCCTAGCCACAGGAGTATGATCAAGAATGTGCATGGCTGCAGATTTCCAGCACTCCCAGACTACCGAGCTAGACAGTGGAAAAATAGGTGGGACTGGGAGGATGATGAGGAAGCCCACAGCCTACAGGGGGCGCTGGAGGAAGTACTCAGGTAAGTATAAATGCTTGTAGTTCTTTGGTTTCCTTTAGGCCTCTTTCAGACAGGAGGCTGAACTGTGCGCTTGTTGGGTAGTTCAGTCTCCCATCTGCTGCCTGTCAGTGCATTTCAGGTGCAATTTAAACACAGAATTGCTGCGGTTCTTAGATGACGTTTGTCAAGCGCTAACATGCAGTGGTGTTACGCAGCAGAGCACCGTGACATGTCTAGTCTGAGCATGGCTGTGGCCACGCTTAGATCTGACTCCAGTGCTGATACCGAGGCACTAACAGGTGCCCAGCTGGTGCTGGAGAGCAGCTGACAGGCAGTGAATGAAACGCTTGTCTGAAAGTGGCCGTTTATGGTATTTCTGTGGGGGAACACAACAGCCGCTATTTAGTGGTAAACCGCTGCAGAGGGGCTCCTGATCTTCCAGGACCCTAACAACTCCCCTGGTCAATGAAATGGTAACCATTCTCTGATGTAAATTTTATGCTAATTGTATTTAATGTTTGCTGCTTAGAATTGGAAAAATAAAATATAGCCAGTTTTTGTTGAAGAGCCCCTGACTAGGGGCTCATACACACATCAGACCATAGTCTTTAGAAAATGAAAGATCACAGACCAATTTTACCCCCTTCCATGTAGTATGAGAGCCATTCTCTGCACAGTCTATTCTATGGAGCTGAACTCCCCATCAGACAGAAAACTTTGCAAGATGCTGCACACAAAGATACTGTAGACATTCAAAAGATCCGTTCCTGCAAAATGCATTCATAGTCTATGAGATCTGCAGATCATCATACACACCTTGTTTAACTGACATTCATCTGCAGATCAGATCCACCAGGATGGATTTTCAGATCTGCAGATGATTGTCTGATCTGCAGATGAATGTCAGTTAAACAAGGTGTGTATGATGATCTGCAGATCTCATAGACTATGAATGCAATTTGCAGGAACGGATCTTTTGCAGGAACAGATCTTTTGTGTCTGTGCAGCATCTGTGTGTGCAGCATCTTGCAAAGATTTTTTTTCTGATGGGGAGTTCAGCTCCATAGAAAAGACTGTGTAGGTATGGCTCTCATACTACATGAAGGGTGGTAAGATTGGTCTGTGATCTTTCATTTTCCAAAGACTATAGTCTGTGTGTGTGTATAAGCCTTTAGGATCATCAATGATAAGCAAATAATTCCAAGCTGGTGCAGGATTATGCAAGTTTTACATACAAATGTATGAAGCTTGAAAATGGACCATGACCTTGGCATAATTCATTTGTCCCATTTCCAAGCTGCATATATTTGCATATAAAATTGCATGATTCTTCTTTAACTTGGTAGTATTTGCATCTCATTGCCCCTCCCTTCTACTGCATTGTGGGAGTTCCTGCCCCCTGCACACTGAGTGGGCTCCTTAGCTCAGCCTGTAAGCTGTTTTCTGACCACAGACCATCAGTCTGTGTGTAAATTCTTGGGATTTTTTTTGGAAGGGGTAGGTTATCAAGAAGCATACATGGTGGATAACCACAGGTTAGATACATATCCTATATAATAAAAACCCCTGTGTCTCTGCGTCCTGTCCCTGTGCGTGTGTGTGTGTGTGTGTGTCCCTGCTTCCAGACCTGACAGTTTGCTGTCGGAGAACCTCATTGCATTGTGGGAAATGACAGCCTTTTCCAACTGCCAAGCATGCAACTTCTCCCTGTGTGCATGTACTGCAGACAGCCGGTGAGGACGGTCGAGTGGAACACTTCTGTCCTCGCGTTGCTGGGGGGGGGGGGGGGGGGGGGAGGCAGAGCGCCTGTAGCTTAGCGCCCATTTTTGGGCGGCTTTTTTACTAGTAGATATATAGTCCACTTTCTATCGCTTTTAGATATTCCAGGCTTGCATATTTGTATGTAGGGATGAGCAGGCAAAATTCTGTAACTTGATTTTGTAATTGTTTGTTTGTTTGTTTGGTTGTTTTGTTTTGTTTTTCTTCTCCAATACCAGTTGCTTGGCAGAGCTGCTAATTAGGGGTGGTCAATCAGATGCAAATCAGTTTGAGCTGGTGCAGTGTTTGTTTTTTGTTTTACCCCTGTAATATCGATATCTGTTAATAAACCTTTAATGACTGCCGCCTGTAGTGATCAGTAGTTATTGCTAAGGCAATAGTTTTGGGACCCAGTGCTCTACAGATGCATTGCTCTGCCATTACCTAGTGATGCATATGTACAGCACTGGGGCCCCTGCCTGTTGCCCTAGCAATCACATCCGATCACTACTGACATGTATGCTTGGGGTAATGGTCTGCTGCATGCCCAGCTAGTAGTGAAATAAGGTATTACTATTATTGGGAAGGGCCAAACTGTGGCACTTGTTGTTAGAGATGGCCCGAACCGTTCGCCGGGCGAACATCTCTGGGCTTTCTACTACTTCCGGGTCGCTATGACCCGGAGTAGTACACCTGCGCTGCCCGGCGGAGCGCTTCCTAGATCGCTCTCCTGTTGCCGGGCACTCTCTGCGCATGAGCGTGACGTCATTCATGACGTCGTGCACATGCGCGGAAAGTGCCCGGCAACAGGAGCGCGATCTAGGACTCGCTCCACCGGGCAGCGCAGGCGTACTACTCCAGGTCATAGCGACCCGGAAGTAGTAGAAGCCCCAGTGATGCAGAGATGTTCGCCGGCGAACGGTTCGGGAACCGTTTGCGACATCTCTGCTTGTCATGTGTAAACTGAAAATTTGTTTTCTGCATTCCCCCCCCCCCCCCCCCCCCCTTCCATCAATACTGTTCACAGCATGTTTTGTATTGATGTGTATAACCGTCAATACCGCTAGGGAGGTTAACAAATATATTATCTCTATCTGGAAATTGATTGTTTGGGACCACTGATGGACAAAAAAATCTCCTAACCAATCTGATCAGGTTAATTAAATCTCTATCTGATTTTTGGATCCATTCGATCAATCTGATTGAATTGGTTAGGAGATTTTTGCCTTAGTGGTCCCAAACCAGCATTCCTGAATGCTTATGTGAAGAATTGTTTGTAAACAATCGTCTGGCAAATTGTACCGTTATTGGTCACCTTTTTAAAGACTTGCTCATCCTCACTTAAGTTAGGGGTGTAAAACCATTTTTAATTCCTTTGGGTGCCAATGTTCCCATTTTTTAGCTATATTTTGTATCCTAGTTACCCCCCATCCAATTGGGGTAGAAATGTTTCAAGTGCGCAATTTGACATGTATTTTGGTTTTCAGTCATGTCTTGCCATAAACTAAATGTTTAAGCTACTGCATGCAAGACTTTCTGCATCATTTTTTTGATGACGTGATATGTTTATGCTGCCACTGGCAGTCCTTGCACTTGCTTGTGATGTTTTGGTGTGATTTGCATGCATATGTTTTATAAAAGGGAAATGTAATAGGCCATTAAATATCAGTATTCTATACACAACAGGGTCTTCCACTAGGCAACCTAGGCAGGTTGTTAAAGGAAACATTATCTGAGAAGGGATATGGATGTTTCCTTTTAAAGAGACACTGAAGCGAACGAATTTTGCCTATTTTACCTTTATAATTCACTTCAGTGCTCTAATGCCAAGTAATCCGCTGTGTCCCTGCGCTGCAGAGCCCCCAAATCCCTCCACAAATATCCACGACCAACTTGGTCGTGGATTTTGCTGCGCTGAGGGGCAGAGCTTCCAGCTGTAGCTCTGCCCCTCCTGACGTCAATCGCCATGCGATTCGCCACGATTGACGTCCAGGAAATGCCGGACAAATTCCCCCCCCCCCCCCCCCCCCGGGATTTGGGGGCTCTGCAGTGCTCATTTAGTGGCGGGGACAAGGTGGATTACTTGGCATTAGAGCACTGAAGTGAATTATGAGGTACAATAGGCAAAATTAGTTTGCATCAGTCTCTTTAAGGCTGGTTTCACAGTAGAACGTTGCGTTTTAGGGGACGTTATGGTCGTGCGCCTGTAATGTCCCACTGTGAAACCAGCTTTAACAATACCAGTTGCTTGTCAGTCCTGCTGATCTCTTTGGCTGCAGTAGTCAGAGCCGGGACAAGGTCCTTCAGCACCCAAGGCTGAGACTGCAAAGTGCGCCCCTCCATCCCTCCCACCCCATCCGTCACACACTAATTGCTATTAGACTAAGTGGCGCCCCAGGGCCCCCAACATCCCCAACACCTTAATCTCTAGTTATCTGGCTTGCAGTCACTGCTATGTATGTCCTTTTCTTATTTCTTTGTGCTTCAAACACAATTGGGAATGACAGCTGAATGAATTGTGCGCCCCCTCCTACACTGCGCCATGAGGCTGGAGCCTCTTCAGCCTCTGCCTTGGCCCTGGCAGTAGTGACCGAATCACACACCTGAAACAAGCATGCAGCTAATCCAGTCTGACTTCAGTCAGAGCATCTGGTCTGTATGCTTGTTGAGGGGCTGTGGCTAAAATTATTAGAAACACAGGATCGGCTTGAGTGAGGCAACTGGTATTAACCACTTTACCCCCGCGCGTACGGATTTCTCCGCCCCTTTTTCCATCCTTTCACCCCCAGGGACGGAGAAATCCGTACTCTGCGCACTCCCGCCGCTGTCCGCGCTCCCGCTCGTAAACACGCCGCCCGCCGCTAGTAAACACGCCGCCGCCCGCTCGCCCAGAGATCAACGAACGGGAAAATACATTCCCGTTCGTTGATCTCAGCCCCGCAATGATCTGCTGCCGCTCGGCTGAGCAGCGCGATCATTGTGAAAAAATAACAAAGTCCCAGCCTCTTTCTACTTCCTGCAAGCGTCCGGAAGGACGCTTGCAGGTCGCATGAAACAAATTTGTAATGTTGCCATCTTGTGGCCAAATAGTAAAACTACACCCTAACCATTTTTTACACACAAACTTGTTTTACACAAAAAATTAACTCCTTACCTCCCACACTCCCCAATTTTTTTTTTTTATAATTAAAAAAAAAAAATAAATGTACAATTTTAAAAAAATACATAAATAGTTACCTTAGGGACTGAACTTTTTAAATATTTATGTCAAGAGGGTATAACACTGTTACTTTATAAACTATGGGCTTGTAATTAGGGATGGACGCAAAACTGAAAAAAATGCACCTTTATTTCCAACTAAAATATTGGCGGCAAACATTGTGATAGGACATAATTTAAACGGTTTTATAACCGGGATAAATAGGCATATACATTTAATGGGTTTTAATTACAGTAGCATGCATTATTTAAAAACTATAAAGGCCGAAAACTGAAAAATAATAAAAAAAATTTCCCACATTTTTCCTATTTTCCCATTAACCTCCTTAGCGGTAACCCCGTGTGTGACACGGGGTAAGCCGCCGGAGGGTGCCGCTCAGGCCCTGCTGGGCTGATTTACTTAATTTTTTTTTTTGCTGGACGCAGCTAGCACTTTGCTAGCTGCGCCAGCACCCCGATCGCCGCGCGCCCGATCGCCGCTATCCGGTGCGGCGCGCGGCCCCCCCCCCCCCCCCAGACCCCGAGCGCTGCCTGGCCAATCAGTGCCAGGCAGCGCCGAGGGGTGGATCGGGTCTCCCAATGACGTCCCGACGTCGGTGACGTCATTCCGCCCCGTCGCCATGGCGACGGGGGAAGCCCTCCAGGAAATCCCGTTCATGCGCCAGCACTCTGATCGCCGCCGGCCCCCGCCCGATCGCCGCTATCTGTTGCAGCGCGCGGGCCCCCCCCCCCAGACCCCGTGCGCTGTCTGGCCAATCAGTGCCAGGCAGCGCCGAGGGGTGGTTCGGGACTCCCAATGACGTCCCTGACGTCGGTGACGTCATCCCGCCCCGTCGCCATGGCGACGGGGGAAGCCCTCCAGGAAATCCCGTTCTTTGAACGGGATTTCCTGATCGCCTATCGCCGGAGGCGATCGGCGGGGCAGGGGGGATGCCGCTGAGCAGCGGCTATCATGTAGCGAGCCCTCGGCTCGCTACATGATTTAAAAAAAAACTGCTGCGCTGCCCCCTGGCGGTATTTTTCATACCGCCAAGGGGGTTAAAACACATTTAGAATAAAATTATTCTTGGCATAATGTCCCACTTAAAGAAAGCCTAATTGGTGGCGAAAAAAAACAAGATATAGTTCATTTCATTGCAATAAGTAATAATAAAATTATAGACGAATGAATGGAAGGAGCGCTGAAAGGTGAAAATTGCTCTGGTGGTCAGGGGGTAAAACCCCTCAGTTGGGAAGTGGTTAAAAGGAAAAATCCATATCCTTCTCAGTTTAGATTCCCTTTAACCTCCCTAGCGGTATGAACAGATATATCCATCCATAAAAACATGCTGTTAGCAGTATAAACGTGTATAAACGTGCATACACATCAATACTCTCCTGCACTGTATACTAGACCCTTGCTTGACACATTTTGGCAAGTTACAGGAAAAAAAGTTTTACAAATAAATGTTATCACTTTTTACACAGAAATCCTGGGAAAATTGAACGCCAGGGAGTTAAAGGACATCCAAGGTGAAAATAAACTGATGAGAAAAACAGTTGTATCCTCCTTCTCCTAAATTTTTTTTTTTTTTTTTTTTTTTTTTTTTTTTTTTTTTTTTTTTTTTTTTTTTTGTTATCCCACAGTTTTTTTATTATATTTTAAATCTATTTTTTTAGGTTTTTACTGTTTCATTGTCTCTGCTCAATGGCACCTTCATTCCTTCATTAAAGTATGCTAGAGCTCAAATCTATGAATTATTGACCCTTTTTATCTCTTTCCTGCTCCAGGAAGCAATTTACTGACAAGGAATTACAGCCATAAAACACTTTCCTATCAGCGTGGGTTATGCTATAGTCTGAGCCAGTCTGACCCGGTCCCGACCTGGACAGAAAGTGTCACTTGCATACCTGATGTTTAACTCTTTCAGGCAGAGAAGGAGGAAAAAAGGAACACAGCCTAGTTATTTGTGTGCTTGGCACTGTACATATACATGTCCATCTCATCATGTGACATGTCACCTCGGTTGTCCTTTAAGGGGTGAAGCAAGTGCAAATGGCACCTGAGGTTTTGGCGTTGCCATAGGCCGTAACAGGAATTGCAGCTAAAGCGGCACTCAGGGCTGGGGCACACTGAGCGGCTATTTGAGCGTTTCTGCAGCCGCTTGCGGCTGCAGATACGCTTGGTCAATGTATCTCAATGGGGTGGTTCACACCAGAGCGGGAGGCGTTTTGCTGAAACACATACTCCCGTGGTGAGGCACTTTTTTTTGGATTGCGAAGGCGTTTCTGCCTCCAATGTAAAGTATAGGAAAAAGGCAAACCGCTCTGAAAAACGGCAGTTCAGGTTTTGCAGGCTTTCTTTTTTACAGAAGCTGTTCAGTAACAGCTTTACGGTAACAATATATGAAATCTACTACACCAAAAACGCTTCACAAAATGCTAGCTGAAACGCTACAGAAAAATAAGAAAAAGCGTTTCAAAATCTGCTAGCGGGTTTTGGTGTGCACCAGGCCTCAGACAGTAATTTTGGGTGCCGTCAAGACGCAGGCCAAATGACTTTGATAACGTGTAATAAAATTTGGCTGTCAGCAGTAGCTTGCAGCTGGGTTGCGTATTTACCCACTGTCCATGGCGACCTGGAGGGGGAGTGATTAATGCCGCCAGAATGTTTGCAGTAGGCGGGTGAGCAGTTTCTTTACCCTGCGCCCAAATTACCTGCTGGCTTAATTTTATTTGTGCGTTAAGGGGTCCACCTGCCACCACCTCCTCCACTACAGCTTATCATAAAGGCCACAAGGGGGTGCTAAATGTAATGGGGCCCTAGGCAAGGTGGTACATCTTAATCTGATTCTATGTAGTAGTGAATGTGTACATTCAATGTAACTTTAAAGGCCCAGTGTCACAAACAATACTGTCAAGGAGTGAAGTGTACAAGAGTGGAATTCATCAGGATGTTTTCATTTGTGGACAGAAAATGTATAAACTTCCTGAAATCAATCCTGTGCCTGTACTGGTGTTGGGATGCACTACTTCTGTGTAGGGGGAGCATAATCACCCAGCTGATTCATGTATGCTCCCCCAGCCTACATAGACCGTTCTTAACCAGCGCTGCACTTGGAGACTCCTAAGTGACTCAGCTGGGTGAGAGGCTGGCTATGCTCCCCCCTACACAGTAGAAGTGTGTCCCAACGCCAGAACAGGCACAGGATTGATTTCATGAAGGTTATTTTCCGCACCACAAGTTAAAAAATTAATAAATAAAAAATTTAAAAAAATCCTGGTGACTTGCACTGAACATTAATCAGCAGTAAACATCACTACTTGGCACATATTTGTTATTGACATTGGTCCTTAAAGTAAACCAAAGACTAACAGAGGGAATTGATACTTGCCCGGGACTTCCTCCAGCCCCATAAGCACATGTGAGTCCCTTGCCGTCCTCTCCGCAGTCTGCTGTTCAGCCGCAATCAGCCCTGGTAAGAGGCTCAGTCGTGTCAGTCCAGATCTATTGCACTTGTGTGGAAGACCCAGACTGGACCTGACTGAGCCAGTTACCGGGGCTGAATGGCAGACTGCGGGAGGACGGCGAGAGACTCAGATGTGTTTTATGGGGCTGGGGGAAGCCCAGGGTAAGTATAGATTTGTTCTATTTGTTAGTCTCTGGTACACTTTAAGGAAAGGGACACACTTGTCTTTCAGTTTTCTGAGCATGTTTTTCTGCATGCCATGTGTGTTTGTATGCAGGAAAAAAAATGTAACTGTTAAAAAAAAAAATCCTGCAGGACGATTCTGCAGTTTTCTTTTATTTTTTATTTTTTTTTGCGCGAGAAAAGCGCATTGTGTACTAGCCATTGATTAACAAGTTTCTCAGAACTCATTCAGAAAACGTGCATGAAACCAGTTGTGTCCCCTGCCTCAAGGCTACTCACACTAAGGCATTGTGACATACATTTAGGCTCGGTTCACATTGAGTTAAGTTCCGTTCCGATGAGCAGCAGCAATGCTTTCCTAATGGGAAAGTTCACATTGCTCCGGTCCGCTCCTGTTCCGTTCCCTGCGTTCTGCTCATCGGAGCGGACATTCCCGACATGTCGGGACCCTGCGTTCCCGCTCCGCTAATGGAACGGCAGCGCCGGAGCGGATGTACTCCAATGTGAACCTGCCCTCACAGTTGCACTGAAGCATACTTTTAACTGCATCAAATTGAATTTCACACCGCATGTAATGTGCAATGGAGCTTTCCCTCAATAGGTGGTATGTTTTAACCAGGGCTGTGGAGTCGGTACAAAAATCCAGACTCCAACTCCTCAGTTTAGGATTCCTCTGACTCCTCTAATTTGCATATTACAATCTTGTTGATTGAAAGTATGTAAAATGAAATTAGTCCATTAACTACCAACACTTATGCTACGTACACACATGCGACAACGATCGTTCGTTGTCAACGACGAACGATCTTTTAATTGACGAAAGAACGACCGAAGTAAAGTTAGTTGTATAAAGTGTGTAACGATCACATCGTTAGAACGAACGTTACACCACGTAAAAGCACTTAATGCGCCTGCGCATAAAATTGTAAAGTTCCTTGGAGAAAAAGTGAAATGCGCATGTCCAGCCTGGTACGAACGATCGTTTCCAACGATGTACCACTTTTGCTAACGATCGTCGGTGGTAAAAATCCGCCAAGACAGAACTTTGTTTTGTAGCGATTTGCCTCGTTCGTCGTTTGCCTTAATAGTCGTTGGTTCGTTTTTTGTAACGATCGTCGTTGGTAAAGATCGGGGAACGATCGTTACAAACTACTATAGTCGCATGTGTGTACGCACCTTTAGGAATTTTAAAAGGCAACTGAAGTGAGGATATGTAGACTGCTATATATATATATTCCCTTTAGTCATAGACTAAAACTAGTACTTGTAAAAGGTACAGACCAGAACAAAGAACATCTATTAGGCCCTAGGCAATGTAACATACCCCCCAACCGTCCCGTTTTCGTCGGGATTCTCCCGATTTGGGGGGGCCCTCCTGCTATCCTGGGCCCCCCCTCTTGAATCCTGACGGCTGGGCAGACATTTGGAGGTGGAGAAACTGATCGAGGCTCCAGCCGCGGTAATGGGGGATGCGGGAGCCTGGCTTCAATACTTCCTCCCTCCCTCTCTGAATGCCCCCCTGATGTGTGCCTCCCTCCCCTCCCTGTAGGCAGGTTGAGCGGAGCGGGCAGTCTGGTCCTCTTACCGCTGATGCACGTGTACACTGTCTCTGGCATCGGACTTCCATGAGCTTCCTGTTTACTATGACGTCACAGGAAGCACATGGAGGTCCGATGCCAGACAGTGTACGCGTGCATCAGCCAGCAGTAAGAGGACCCGACTGCTCGCTCCGCTGCGCTCACTCTGCCTACAGGGAGGGGAGGAGAGGGGGACACACGGACATACATTAGGGGGCATTCAGAGAGCGAGGGAGGGGGGAAGTAATGAAGCCGGGCTCCCGCATGCCTCATTACCGCGGCTGGAGCCTTGATCAGTTTTTCGCCTCCATTCTCTGCCCAGGCCCCCCCCCCCCCCCCACACACACACACCTAATAGTGGCACCCTCCTCCCTACCCACGGGCATTCTCCCCACCCCCTCCACTGACAACCCCCCCTACCCACCAAGTGTCAGTGCACCCTGGCCCCAGGCACCCTTCCCCAGGCACCCTGCACCCTCCTTCCCCAGGCACCCTCCTTCCCCACTGTCAGTGTAACCTGGCCCCTGCCCCAGGCAACCTGTCCCTGCACCCTTCCCCAGGCACCCTGTAACCTGTCCCAGGCACCCAGTGCCTGGCCCCTGTCCCAGGCACCCAGTGCCTGGCCCCTGTCCCAGGCACCCAGTGCCTGGCCCCTGTCCCAGGCACCCAGTGCCTGGCCCCTGTCCCAGGCACCCAGTGCCTGGCCCCTGTCCCAGGCACCCAGTGCCTGGCCCCTGTCCCAGGCACCCAGTGCCTGGCCCCTGTCCCAGGCACCCAGTGCCTGGCCCCTGTCCCAGGCACCCAGTGCCTGGCCCCTGTCCCAGGCACCCAGTGCCTGGCCCCTGTCCCAGGCACCCAGTGCCTGGCCCCTGTCCCAGGCACCCAGTGCCTGGCCCCTGTCCCAGGCACCCAGTGCCTGGCCCCTGTCCCAGGCACCCAGTGCCTGGCCCCTGTCCCAGGCACCCAGTGCCTGGCCCCTGTCCCAGGCACCCTGTCTCTGCACCCTCCTCCTACCCACTGGCACCTTCCTCCTACCCACTGGCACCTTCCTCCTACCCACTGGCACCTTCCTCCCACCCACTGGCACCCTCTCCCACCCACTGGCACCCTCTCCCACCCACTGGCACCCTCTCCCACCCACTGGCACCCTCCCCCGCACACTCCCTCCCATTGTCACCCTCTTGCAAAAGCAAGGCTGCACAGGGGGCGTGGCTTAAGTGTCCCTCTTTCACATCTTCAAAAGTTGGGAGGTATGAATGTAACTGTGGGTACATGTAAGAGTGATGTGCAGGTACTCTGCAGGGGAATGAGGAGATTCTTCCTCTATTACACATTCTTCATGCACAATCTGAACCAGGTTTATGGGTGATAGACAACACCTCTGTGTTCAATGTGCACAACATTCTCAGTGGATTCCCTACAGCTCTGTGGAGAGTGCATATGTAGAATACTACTGTGTAACAAAGTAAACCTGAGACAGATGAAAATAAAGTTTTATACATACCTGGGGCTTCCTCCAGCCCCCTTCAGGCTAATCGGTCCCTCGCTGTCCTCCTCCGCCACCTGGATCTTCTGCTAGGAGTCCAGGTACTTGAGCCAGTCTGGTGTAGTGCGCATGCACACACTCCGCCGCCGGGAGCGTACTACACCTGCTCAGCACTATTGTGCAGGTGCAGAATGTTCCTGGCTGTGGGAGCAGCATGTGGCCGGACTGCGCTGACTGGCTGAATTACCGGGACTCATAGCAGAAGATCCAGGTGGTGAAGGACAGTGAGAAACTGATTGGCCTGAAGGGGGCTGGAGGAAGCCCCAGGTATGTATAAAACTTTTCTTTTCATCCGTCTCAGGTACCATTTAATTCGTAGTCACCAAACCAAATTTTAACATATCAAAATATTTGATTTCATGAGCAAAAGGAGTGCATACATTTGCATGAATCGGCATTGGCGCAGAAGTATATCTATCTCCTTGACCACCTATAGTAGTGACACGGCTACATATCAGGCTTTATTCTTACAGCATAGATGTTGTTTAGTATATGTGAGATTCCTGTGTAACATTAATAAAAAAAAAAAATCTATCTATCAAAATCAGATATGTATATCCATCTACTAAAATTGATTGGTTTATTTCATTTTTGTGGACTAAGCACAGCTATTACAGTATATATAAATTATTTAAGAGGACTATTTATCTGATAGAACATTTTATCATATTTTCTATTTTAATTACAGTTTAAATTCATTAGGAGTCGGGGCATCTTCCTGACTCTGCCTGCAGACACCCAAAAATATTCCAACTCCACAGCCCTGCTTTTAACCGGATACACAATGCGAGTCTTAAAGGGCAACTGAAGTAAGGATATGGAGGCCAATACCATTTGCTTGGTAGCCTTGCTGATCTATATTGCTGCAGTGGTGTCTGAATAACACCAGGAACAAGCAGTCTATGGTTAAACGTATTAGAGGCAGAGGGTCAGCAGGACAGCTGGGCAACTGGTATTGTATAAAAGGAAATGCATATGGCAGCCCCCATATCCTTCATACTTCAGTTGCCTTTTAAAGGATCCCCAAAGTGACATGTGAGATGATGAGATAGAAAAGGGTATGTATGGGTGGACGTCTCTTCCCCAACCCCCCCCCCCTTCCCTCACCTTAGGGGGCTCTCCCTCCCTCGCTGTCCCCTCCGGAATGAAGTGTTGGGCAGCGGGCGGAACTTTCCTCCGTCTCGCTCCAGCGCCGGAAGTTCTGGTGCCGCTGTCTGGTCTGGTCCAGACCAGACTAGCGGCAAATCCATCCGGTGCCTGAACGAGACGGAGGTAAGTTCCGCCCGCTGCACAACACTTCATTCCGGAGGGGACAGCGAGGTAGGGAGAGCCCCCTAAGGTGAGGAAAGGGGGGAGGGGGGGGGAGATGGCTGCCCATTCCCACTGTGCCCCTAGCTCTCCCTCTTCTCTGCGCTGCTCCCTTCCTGCTAGGGGCACACCTGGCTACCTATTCTGGGGACATATACCCCTCTCCTTCCTACATATACTGGGCACATATAACCCTGCCTACATATACTGGGCACATATAACCCTGCCTACATATACTGGGCACATATAACCCTGCCTACATATACTGGGCACATATAACCCTGCCTACATATACTGGGCACATATAACCCTGCCTACATATACTGGGCACATATAACCCTGCCTACATATACTGGGCACATATAACCCTGCCTACATATACTGGGCACATATAACCCTGCCTACATATACTGGGCACATATAACCCTGCCTACATATACTGCGCACATATAACCCTGCCTATATATACTGCGCACATATACCCCTGGCTACATATACTGGGGGCACATATACCCCTGGCTACATATACTGGGGGCACATATACCCCTGGCTACATATACTGGGGGCAGTGGGGGCACATATACCCCTGGCTACATATACTGGGGGCACATATACCCCTGGCTACATATGCTGGGGGCACATATACCCCTGGCTACATATGCTGGGGGCACATATACCCCTGGCTACATATGCTGGGGGCACATATACCCCTGGCTACATATGCTGGGGGCACATATACCCCTGGCTACATATGCTGGGGGCACATATACCCCTGGCTACATATGCTGGGGGCACATATACCCCTGGCTACATATGCTGGGGGCACATATACCCCTGGCTACATATGCTGGGGGCACATATACCCCTGGCTACATATGCTGGGGGCACATATACCCCTGGCTACATATGCTGGGGGCACATATACCCCTGGCTACATATGCTGGGTGGCACATATACCCCTGGCTACATATGCTGGGGGGCACATATACCCCTGGCTACATATGCTGGGGGCACATATACCCCTGGCTACATATGCTGGGGGCACATATACCCCTGCTACATATACTGGGTCATCTGTACCCTGGCTACATATACTGGGGTCATCTGTACCGCTGGCCACCTGTTCTGGGGACACCTATACTGCTGGCCACCTGTTCTGGGGACACCTATAGACCTGGGGCTACCTATTTTTGGGGAACCACTGCTGTCAGAGTGTAATTTGGGGAACTGCTGCCAGGTGAGAGGTGTCTACCATATTAAGGGGGCATTCGCCTATTTATGTGAAATGCTGTCCATTTATGTGCCTCATTACTGCTGAATTTGTCTTGTTGGGGGCCTCATGGTTACTGAATTTGTCTTGTTGGGGGTCACATGATTGCTAACTGTGAGACTATGGAAAAAGCTGGATCATCATCATATGAGACAATAGCATTAAACCTACTTTTTCAGCTTTTTAAAACCGAAAATGAAACTGGGAGGTTCTAAAAAAAATGAACATATTTTTTAGGAGTCGGATGGATGAAATTGTTTATCTTCACAGTTTATTTTCAACTTTGATTTTTCATAATGTTCATGTATGAGTTAAAACGTTTGTATTTAGTTTTGTTTATTTAGTTGCTGTTGGCACTTTGCGATAGTAAAGTGACTTTTGGGTTGCAGTTTGGGCACTCGACCTTCAAAAGGTTTGCCACCACTGTCCTAATCTAATGTCCCAGCATTGCTAAGTTCATGTAAACTTGTCTCCACCCGCGACCACACCCACATTCTGGTTCATGACCACACCCATTTTTTGGCGCGCTGCCACACAACACCGGCCCACATTTTCGCTTCAGACCCCCCCCCCCCCCCCCCCCCCCTGGAAAATCTTCTGCGGACGCCCATGATCAGGTATGTAAGTGGCTGACTCAGTCCTGACTCGACAGGAAGTGACTACAGTGTAAACCTCACTGATAAGAAATTCCAACTATAAAACACTTTCCTAGAAGAAAATAGCTTCTGAGAGAAAGAAAGATAAAAAGGGGAATTTCTTATCAGTGAGGGTCACACCGTAGTCACTCCCTGCCTGAGTCAGCCACTTACATACCTGATATTTAACTCTTTCAGGCAGAGAAAGAAAAAAAAGAACACAGCATAGCTATTTGTGTGCTAGGCATGAGATACACATGTCTATCTCAACATGTCACTTTGGGTATCCTTTAAAGGGGAACTGTAGTAAGAGGTATACGGAGGCTGCCATGTTTATTTCCCTTTAAGAAATACCAGTTGCCTGGCAGCTCTGCTGATCCTCTGCCTCTAATACAATTAGCCATAGCCCCTGAACAAGCATGCAGCAGATCAGGTGTTTTAGACTTTAAAGTCAGATCTGACACTAGCTGCATGCTTGTTTCTGGTGTTATTCAGATACTACTGCAGAGAAATAGACCAGCAGGGCTGCCAGGCAACTGGTATTGATTAAAAGGAAATAAATATGGCAGCCTCCATATACCTCTTACTTCAGTTCCCCTTTAAAGGGAACCTAAACTAAGAGGTATATGGATTTTTCCTTTTCAAAAAATACCAGTTGCCTGATTCTCCTGCTGATTCTGTCTCTAATACTTTGTCACAACCCCTCAACAAGCATGCAGATCAGGTGCTCTGACTGAAGTCAGACTGGATTAGCTGCATGCTTGTTTCAGGTGTGTGATACAACCACTGCTGCAGCCAAAGAGATCAGCAGGACCAACAAGCAAATGGTATTGTTTAAAAGGAAACATCCATATCCCTCCCAGTTTAGGTTCCCTTTAAGCTTGACCTGCCATGGAGAGGAAGGAGTTAATGTTTAAGTAAGGGTGGAGTTAACTAGGGATTATCAATGAGATGCAAATTTCTCTTAACTGTCAAATGTCCTGTAAATTTTATATGCAGCTTCAACTTGGACCAATGAAAATAACTGTCAAGTTTTGTGGTACAGGGTCAAGTTGTATAATTTTCATGAAATTTGAATGTTTGAAGAAACAATTTGCATCACATTACGGTAATCATCCCCAGAGTTCACACACCATAGATTAAATCACAGCGGGGCCAAAACAAAACTGCTGGTGAGTCTTGGGAGGTCGGGGTGAGCAAGTGAGATTGACAAACTAGATCTCATGAAGCACAGATCTGTTGTGAGAACACTGCAGCCAGACATTTAGTGATGAGCAGATTCCACCAAGAAACAAATCTCTCTGATTGAATCAGATCTGTTGGCTGCCCATACATTGCAGGCGGATTCCCAATCAATTTCAGCATAAAATCTCTCTGGAATTGTCCGCTTCCGTTCCCTATTGTATAAAAGTACCCCTTGTGTGTGCATTCATACATATCCTGTCCCACCAGGCGGTGCCCTTCCATCTTCAGGATGTGCTGCTCTTCCATACATGCCACTGGTGCATGGCATGTGGTGTGTGATGGCATGAATGGAAAAGCCGTGTATTCTGAAGACTGGCACCGTGTGGTGGGTGACAAAGCACAGATCATGTATAAATGTACACTGGGGGATAGCGCCATTGGTTTTGTTGTTCGTTGCTTGTCCCAATATCACTCGCTGCTACGGCCGTGCACCCGATTGACCATTTCAGCCTGGCATCTTGCAGCATGTTCAATTGGGCATGCAGTTGGCTTCACTTTTTAATGTTTTTCTGATTTGATAATTATGGAACTGGATGGTCGATAGTTGCCAAATCGTGTAATATATGGGCACCTTTACTATGTTGTATTCTCTTCCTGACACAATACAGTTCTCTGACTGGCTCTGTCTACCTCCACTTGCATACAGTGGGATGCGAAAATTTGGGCAATCTTGTTAATCGTCATGATTTTCCTGTACAAATCGTTGGTTGTTACGATAAAAAATGTCAGTTAAATATATCATATAGATAGGAGACACACATGTACACACTATTGCATTTACAGAAAGTGTGCAATAATTGTTTAAAATTAGGCAGGTGCATACATTTGGGCACTGTTGTCATTTTATTGATTCCAAAACATTTAGAACTAATTATTGGAACTCCAAATTGGCTTGGTAAGCTCAGTGACCCCTGACCTACATACACAGGTGAATCCAATTATGAGAGAGAGAATTTGGGGGGTAATTGTAAGTTTCCCTCTTTAAAAAAAAAAAAAAAAAACTTTCTCTGAAGAATAGAAAAATGAGGATCTCAAAACAACTTTCAAATGACCTGAAGACAAAGATTGTTCCCCCATCATGGTCTAGGGGAAGTATACAGAAAGCTGTCTCAGAGATTCCAGCTGTCTGTTTCCACAGTTAGGAACTTATTGAGGAAATGGAAGACCACAGGCTCAGTTCAAGTTAAGGCTCGAATTGGCAGACCAAGAAAAATCTCAGACAGAAGCAACGAATGGTGAGAATAGTCAGTCAACCCACAGACCAGCACCAAAGACCTGCAACATAATCTTGCTGCTGATGATGTTGTGCATCGTTCAACCATTCGGCGCACTTTACACAAGGAGATGCTGTAATGAGAGAGTGATGCAGAGGAAGCCCACAGCACAAACAGAGCCGCTTGAGATATGATAAAGCACATTTGGACAAGCCAGCTTCATTTTGGAATAAGGTGCTGTGGACTGATGAGTTATTTGGGCATAACAAGGGGTATTATGCATGGAGGAAAAAGAACACAGCATTCCAAGAAAAACATCAGCTACCTACAGTAAACTATTTTGGTGGTTCCATCATGCTGTGTGGCCAGTGCAGGGACTGGAAATCTTGTCAAAGTTTAGAGACACATAGATTCCACTCATTAGCAGCAGATTCTGGAGACCAATGTCCAGGAATCAGTGACAAAACTGCAGCTGCGCCAAGGCTGGATCTTTGAACAAGACAAGGACCCTAAACACTGCTCAAAATCCACTAAGGCATTCATGCAGAGAAACAAGTACAACATTCTGGAATGGCCACCTCAGTCCTCAGACCTGAATATAATTCAAAATCTGTTGTGTGAGTTAGAGAGCTGTCCATGCTCCGAAGCCATCAAACCTGTATGAACTAGAGATGTTTTGTAAAGAGGAATGGTTCAAAATACCTTCAACCAGAATCCAGACTCTCTCATAGGAAGTTACAGGAAGTGTTTAGAGGCTGTAATGTCTGCAAAAAGAGGATCTACTAAATATTGATTTCATTTCTTTTATGTGGTGCCCAAAATTATGCACCTGCCTAATTTTGTTTAAACAATTATTGCACACATTCTGTAAATCCAATAAACTTAATTTAACTTATCAAATATCACTGTGTCTCTCCTATATGATATATTTAACTGATTTTGTTTTATCGTTAAAACAAACGATTTATACAGGAAAATTATGAGGATTAACAGGGTTGCCCAAACTTTGGCATCCCACTGTAGAACACAAGATGGACTGACTAAGCCCTCTCTCCACTGCTGTGTATATTTGCATGTGGTGGGATTTTTTTTTTTTTCATTTTTTTCATTGGCTGTTGGGTTTGTTCAACATGACACCCACTTCACGCTTCCTGGCAAAATTTGGCACGGTTACTGGCTGCCACTTTGACCACCTGTTAAACAAGATGCCAAATGAACCTTTTTTTTTTTTTTTTTTTCTTTTTTCCCATGTGATATTTATGTAAACAAATGTGAAAATCATATATGTGGGTATACTGTATGCTGCTGTTCTTATTCATTAGAGAGGCGTATGATTGGACCCACATTTATTCTGCAGCAGGAAAAAAAAAAACACAAATACAGCCTAAGTGATTAGGAACCATGTTTGGCATAAAGAAGTCTTTGGAAGTGATTGGTTTGGCCCCCACAGAGACCTGATCTCCACATGGAATGTGTCTAGGATTTCATGGAGACAGAAGGTTGCGAGGAAGCCTACAACTTCACATCTACAGAAGATCTGAGGTTAATTCTCCATTGATGATTGGAACAACCTACCAGGTGAGTTCCTTCAAAAACTGCAAGTGTACCTAAAATAATTGATGCTCTTTTGAAGGCAAAGGGTGTGAATTTATAAAAATTATGAACAGAACAGAACAGAACAGAACAGAACAGAACAGAACAGAACAGAACAGAACAGAACAGAACAGAACAGAACAGAACAGAACAGAACAGAACAGAACAGAACAGAACAGAACAGAACAGAACAGAACAGAACAGAACAGAACAGAACAGAACAGAACAGAACAGAACAGAACAGAACAGAACAGAACAGAACAGAACAGAACAGAACAGAACAGAACAGAACAGAACAGAACAGAACAGAACAGAACAGAACAGAACAGAACAGAACAGAACAGAACAGAACAGAACAGAACAGAACAGAACAGAACAGAACAGAACAGAACAGAACAGAACAGAACAGAACAGAACAGAACAGAACAGAACAGAACAGAACAGAACAGAACAGAACAGAACAGAACAGAACAGAACAGAACAGAACAGAACAGAACAGAACAGAACAGAACAGAACAGAACAGAACAGAACAGAACAGAACAGAACAGAACAGAACAGAACAGAACAGAACAGAACAGAACAGAACAGAACAGAACAGAACAGAACAGAACAGAACAGAACAGAACAGAACAGAACAGAACAGAACAGAACCTTTGTGACCTATTTCAACAATAAGGTTACAAACAAGGACGGCCTGTGGGCCCCTTGCAGGACCCGACCCGCGGTCCGCTGCGTCGGGGCCCCAGGCCTCCGGCCTGTGGGCCCCTTGCAGGACCCGACCCGCGGTCCGCTGCGTCGGGGCCCCAGGCCTCCGGCCTGTGGGCCCCTTGCAGGACCCGACCCGCGGTCCGCTGCGTCGGGGCCCCAGGCCTCCGGCCTGTGGGCCCCTTGCAGGACCCGACCCGCGGTCCGCTGCGTCGGGGCCCCAGGCCTCCGGCCTGTGGGCCCCTTGCAGGACCCGACCCGCGGTCCGCTGCGTCGGGGCCCCAGGCCTCCGGCCTGTGGGCCCCTTGCAGGACCCGACCCGCGGTCCGCTGCGTCGGGGCCCCAGGCCTCCCTTGCATTATTGTCAGATCTGACAAGATTAGCTGTATGGTTGTTTCTGTTGTGATTTACACTTTACTGCAGCTAAATGGACCAGCAGGTCCGCCAGGCAACTGGTATTGTTTGAACAGAAATAACACAACATGTTTAGTGTCTAGAGCTAAGAGAGTAAATGGCATGGCCTCGAGTCGCCTCTTAGGCCTGTTAACTGGGCCATGTGGGTGAAGGATGGTAACGGCCGTCTAGCTACTTGTACTGGAGGGTAAGCGGGTAACAGCCACCCGGTTACCTGTGCTGGAGGAGAAGGTGGGGGGGGGGGGGGTGGGGCTGCTGCTTTTTAATTAGGAGGAGAGATACAATCGCTGTGCTGTGTGTGGAAGGAATCGATTCCGTTCTGCTGATAGTGCCAGACCACCTATTTGCTTTCTGCATGACCTTTACTTTTTTTTTGTGTCCCCTACAGTTCTAGAAGCAGACCTGAGTGCTTTTATTTAGCCTGCAGCCATAGTATTCATATTGTGTGGGGGCAGGGCCTGGCGTAATTCTATCCTAACACTACAATGTATTTTTTGTGTTCAGTGTATAGTTAGTACATAAATCTCTGTATTCCTCTGGTGTCACAAAGTGTCTGATCTCTCCTCTCTGCAGTGAGTGTAGCAGTAATTCGGTCCTGTGATACACGGATTCGGTGATTCGGTCCTGTCATACACCAGCATACGCAGTAACAGCTCCTACCTGGGCAGCGATAAGATGGGATCAGGTGACCTCTCATTCTAACGTTTGTAACAGGGCTGTGGAGTTGGAGGAGGAGTTGGAGCAATTTTGGGTACCTGGAGTCGAAGTTGGAGTCGCTAGTTTTATAAACTGAGGAGTCTGAGTTGGATGATTTTTGTACTCCACAGCCCTGATTTGTAAACAGGCTTACCCCATACACACGCTCAACAAAAGTCTTTTAAATGCACAATTATAAAACAAATTGTTTGCTATTGTTCAAGCAACTGATAAGACCCAGCTCAAGTCAATCCAACTGTTGCATTGACTTGAGCTGGGTCTTATCAGTTGCTTGAACAATAGCAAATAACCCTTTTGGTTTGTTTCAACAGCAAAAGTTGTTTGATAATTGTGCATTTAAAAGTCTTTTGTTGAGCGTGTGTATGGGCCTTTAGTGTTATAATTACAGGAAATGTTTTTCATCTATTCTAGTTTTTAAAGGACACCCGAGGTGAAAATAAACTAATGAAATAAACAATTCATCCTCCTTCTCCTAAATAAGATTTTTTTTATTTATATTCCACAGTTTTATTTTATATTTGAATCTACTTACGTTTTTTTTTTTTTTTTGCTCAATGACACATTCATTGAAGTATGCCAGAACTAAAATCTATGAACTATTGACCCTTTTTATCTCTTTCCAATTGCAGTAATATGAACAATGAAAACATGCAGTTATGTTACAGACAAGGCTAAGGGTAGACAGTCATACACAGGTGCTCGGATACCCTTATCAAAATCCGAATTGATCCGGATACCCAGATATCCGGATCGGATATCAGAATCTGAACTTTGCGGTATCCGCGTATACATGGATATCCGAATGCATTATCCGGGCGGATTCGGATATCCGGATAGAGAACTGGAAGTGGCCTTTAAATTGCTTCCAAAACGTTTTTTAGGATAAATGAGGCATGTAACATCATGTGTTTGTTTTTTTTTTTGTTTGTTTTTTTAAAGGGAAACACTAATTATGTGGAGACTTAAGATAAAAAAAAAAAAAAAAAAAAGCCGGTAAATTAACATCAAGACTTCCAGACAGCGGTCGTGCAGCCCACATTGTGTCCAAAGTCCAACCGCACAACTGGGACATCAGTTTTCAGCTCAGACCTCTCAAAAAATGTAAGCTATTGTAGTGGCGTAATAGCTGGTGGCAGGCTATTTTGGTGGCAGTGGCAGACTGGCAGTAGCAGCAGAAGATATAGTTCTGTGTGGACCCTGGTGGTGTGGTGGGTACCACAGACAGGAGCAGCAGGAGGAGTAGGTAGATGCAGCTATTGTAGTGGCATAATAGCTTGTGACAGGGTATTGTAGTGGCGTAATAGCTGGTGGCAGTGGCAGACTGGCAGTGGCAGCAGAAGAAAGTTTTGTGTGGACCCTGGTGGTGGTGGTGGGTACCACAGACAGCAGCAGCAGGAGGAGTAGGTAGATGCAGCTATTGTAGTGGCGTAATAGCTGGTAGTGGCAGCAGAAGATATAGTTTTGTGTTGTGGGTACTACAGACAGCAGCAGCAGCAGCAGCAGGAGGAGGAGTAGGTAGATGCAGCTATCATAGTGGCATAATAGCTGGTAGTGGCTAGAGATGTCGCGAACCTCCGATTTTCGGTTCCCGAACTGTTGCGGAAGGTTCGGTTCGCGCGAACTTTCGCGAACCGCAATAGACTTCAATGGGGAGGCGAAATTGAAAATTAGAAACACTTATGCTGGCCACAACAGTGATGGAAGAGATGTTTTCAAGGTGTCTACCACCTAGAGGGGGGAATGGCGGAGTGAGATAAATGCCAAAAGTCCCGGGGAAAAATCTGGATTTGACGCAAAGCAGCGTTTTAACGGCAGAAATCACATTGAATGCTAAATGGGAGGCCTAAAGTGCTTTCAAACATCTTGCATGTGTATACATCAATCAGGGAGTGTATTTGGAGTACTGCTTCACACTGACACACCAAACTCACCGTGTGACGCACCGCAAACGGCTATTTGCGTAGTGACGGCCGTGCTGGACTGGTGCGCAACATGGCCAGAGTGCAGGCCGTGGTGGTTTTCCAGCCCATATGGTCGCCGGGCTGTGGTAGCTCAATGATAGAACAGTGACTGTCCAGCTGATCAAATTTGGTCTGACCACAATGAAGCAACAACCTTATTATCATTGGTGTGCCACCCCCACCCGAGACACTCGTATAGCCGGCGGTCATTGCTTCATTGTGATACGCAAGCCCCTTCACCTCGGCAAGGTAATGATCACGAAGGGGAATGGGCACATGTATATGCCTTTTGTTTTGTTGTTGAAGCCGCTCGCAGTGAAGCCAGAAAAATTAGGCAGGCATGTACACGCACCAGTAAAATTAGTATAGCGGCCGCTGCTAGCAGCGGCCTTAAAAATTCAGGAATCCAGCTGGAGTCCTGGACCCTGTTGGTAGTGGCGGAGAAGGCAGTCAAGCGGCCTGCAGGCAGAGATGCTGTGTGTGGGGACTGACTTAGTCTTGGGGCAGGCAGTAGCCATCTGGGATCCATGCCTCATTAATTTTGATAAAGGTGAGGTACTGAACAGGAATGCTCGGATACCCCTTTTTATTATTCGAGTTAGGTCGAATTCGAATAGTAAATTATTCGAGTTAGGTCGAATATTCGAGTCGCATATTTTTTACTATTCAATTCGACCTCGGTATTCAAGCTCACTATTCGAGTTGATATTCGAGCTCATTATTCAAGCTGATTATTTAAATTGGCCTTAAAGTGAACCTAAAGTCACCCGAAAAAAATGAGATTAACTCACCTGGGGCTTCCCTCAGCCCCCTGCAGACGATCGGTGCCCTCGCAGCTCCGCTCCGATGTCCCAGGACCCGCCGGCGAGCACTTCCGGTTTGGCCGTCACCGGCCGACAGGCATGGGAACGCGAGTGATCGTTCGCGTTCCCAGCCTGTATATCGCCCCCTATGCTGCTATTGCGGCCAGGAGGCCGCAATAGCAGCATAGGGGGCGATATACAAAAAAAGAAAACAGTTATCTTCTTCTTTTTTCTTTTTCTATATCTTCTTCTTATTATTCTTATTATTCTTAATTTAAAAAAAAAAAAGAAAAAAAGAAATGCAGCTATTTTTGAGCGTAATAAATAGCTGGTCGCGCATGGTGTAAGCGCCATTGTATGTGCTCCCTGGCAGTGGAAACACACAGACAGCAGGAGGTAAATTCAGCAGCAGGAGGAGGATGAGTGTGTGGCAGCAGGCAGTCAATGAGGCAGGCAGCGAGACATAATAGGCTGTGGTACCTAGCGGTGGTACCAGGCCGTAAATACACAGCATGAGGTTCCAGACAGCGGTCGTGATGCCCACATCATGTCCAATACACAACTGGGACAACACAGTTTTCAACCCGGGCACCTCAGAAAAATTAAACCTTTTTATTTAATTTTATTTTTTTACAGCAAATTACACATATAGCTATTGTTGGACATAATAGCTGGTGGCAGAGTGGCAGCAGAAGGTAATTCTGTGTACCCTGGCAGCGGGAAACACACACAGACAGGCAGGCAGCAGCAGGAGGAATGGAGGAGTAGTGTGAGTGTGGCAGCAGGCAGGCAGCGTGACATAATAGCCCTGGTACCTAGCGGTGATACCAGGGCTGTAAACACAACAGGAGGTCCCAGACAGCGGTCGTGCAGCCCACATCGTGTCCAATACACAACTGGGACAACACAGTTTTCAACCCAGGCACCTTAGAAAAATTAAACTTTTTTTTTTTTTTATTTTTTAATTTTTTTTTTTACAGCAAATTACACATATATAGCTATTGTTGGACGTAATAGCTGGTGGCAGAGTGGCAGCAGATGGTAATTCTGTGTACCCTGGTAGTGGGAAAGACAGACAGTAGAAGGGCAGTACACAGCAGTCCACTGCAGGTGTCAAATGTGTGGCTGCAGGCGACGTAATAGTCAAAGTGAACCAGGCTGGCTTAGCGAGCAGGAGCCAGGAGGTGGTAAAGGGTGGTAAGGCATATTAACGATGGTTCCGGCAGCCACTTCATGTCCCCCTCTCGCCGACAACCGGGGCCAGAAACTCTCCTTCCACCCACGCCTGGTTCATCTTGAGAAATGTCAGTCTGTCCACAGACTTGTGAGACAGACGTGAGCGTTTCTCGGTGACCACGCCACCAGCTGCACTGAAGCAGCGCTCGGACAGCACGCTGGAAGGGGGACAGGACAGCACTTCCAGGGCGTACTGCGCCAGCTCGCTCCAGATCTCCAGGCGCTTGACCCAACACTCCATGGGATCAACAGGGACATCGCCGTCAAGCCCGCTGTAGGACCCCATGTAGTCAGCCACCATGCGGGTCAGGCGCTGGCTGTGACTGGAGGAGGATGCTGCTGCATGCACCTCCTCTCTAGTCACTGCTGGAGCCTCTACAGTCCTGTAGAGCTTGTTGCTGAGAGACAGCAGGTCTGTGGTGCACTTGCTGCTGGAGGCAGGCACCTGCTGCTGCCTCTGTGCTGGCTGGACAGTGGGGGGGGGGGGGAAGGCTTCCTCCAAGCGCTCAACAAGGGCCTGCTGCAAGCTCCTTATTTGTTGCGCTGGGTCTCCTCCTGCAGGAGGCAGGAACTGGCTCAACTTCCCCTTGAGACGTGGGTCCAACATCATGCTGATCCAGATGTCCTCCCTCTGCTTCATCTGGATAACCCTTGGGTTCCTGCGCAGGCACGTCAGCATGTGTGCCGCCATTGGGAAGAGGCGGGCCACGTGTGCTGGCACATCGACGGCAGTGCTGTCCTCATTCTCCTCAGCCTCATCCTCTCTCCGCACCAACTCAGCTGCGCTGTGCTGATCCCCCTCATCAGCAGCAAGGTCAGGGACCTCCACCAAGTCCTCCTCCTCCCCCTCAGAGGTGGACTGTGCAGCTGCATGCCGCTCCTGCTGGGCCAAGGCTGCCGCTCCCTGTTCCAGCAAAGCATCGAGGGCCCTGTTCAGCAGACAAACCAGGGGCACCCACTCGCACACCATAGCATGGTCCCTGCTCACCATGTTGGTGGCCTGCAGAAAGGGAGCCAGCACTAAGCACACCTGCTGCATGTGCCCCCAGTCGTCATCGGGGACGATGGACGGGATATTGCTGGTCTTGTCCCTTTTCTGAGCGGCGGACACAGTGGCCAGGGCAAGGTACTGGTTGACAGCGTGCTTCTGTTCAACCAGACGCTCCAACATCGCCAGGGTGGAGTTCCAGCGAGTTGGAACGTCAAGGATCAGCCGATGGCGTGGAAGCTCCTTTTGCATGTCTTCCAGGCTCGCAGAGGCTGCAGGCAAGCGCCGGAAGTGACGCACAACATTCCTTGCCGTTTCCAGCAGTTCGTCCATCCCCTGGTAGGTGCGCAAGAACTTCTGCACCACCAGGTTCAGCACGTGGGCAAGACAGGGGATGTGGGTCAGGTTTCCCCTGTCAATTGCGGCAACCAGATTGGCCCCATTGTCGGCCACCACCTCTCCGACTCTGAGGCCTCTGGGGGTCAGCCAACTCCTCTCCTGCTCCTGGAGTTTGGCCAACACATGGGTTGCCGTCAGTTTGGTTTTCTCAAGGCTGACCAACTGCAGCAGCGCTTGGCAGTGGCGTGGCTTCACGCTGCTGCTGAGGCGGGGGGTTTGGCCAGGTGTGCCGGAGAATGGCAGAGGATCGGAGGAACCTGCTGCAGTTCCCCTGACCCTGCGGGTTGGCACCACCCACTGTGTTGCTGCTGCTGTGCCCGCTGCTGCTCTCCCATCCTCACCCCCTTCCACCAAGCTGACCCAGTGGACAGTGAAGGACAGGTAGCGGCCTGTCCCGAAGCGGCTGCTCCAGGAGTCCATGGTGACGTGGACCCTTTCACCAACTGCATGCTCCAGCCCTCGCTCCACATTGGTCATCACAAAGCGGTGCAGTGCAGGCATGACCTTGCAGGCGAAGAAGTGTCTGCTGGGGAGCTGCCAGTCTGGGGCTGCACAAGCAAGCAGCGCACGCATGTCGCTCCCCTCCTGCACGAGCGTGTACGGCAGGAGTTGGGAGCACATGGCCCATGCCAGCAAGCCGTTCAGCTGCCGCACGCGACGGCTGCTGGGAGGCAGAGCCCTAACCACCCACTGGAAGGACTCGCTCAAAAGGCTCTGGCCCCACCCCCCTACTACCTATTCTGGACAACCTCGCCTTTCCGCCAGGTTTACCTGCTAAAAGTTACCCAAACTGGAGGGTGGGACCAGCTATACGAGCCTATCATATGCTGGATAACGGAGACTGGACGCACCTTCAGACATTGGCCCAAACTGTTGGAGCACAGACTTTAGATCCCTGGAGCTGGATCCAGTTCAAGCACTTCCTGTTGTCCCAAGGGCCTAGATCCAGCTATAACAGACCCTTGACTATCTTTGAACGAACATGTATGGAAGAGGGCCAGATACGGGGAACAATCTCTCTAATGTACTCTATCCTAAATGATATTGCCACGCCATCAGCCCAGTTCCGAGACAAGTGGGAATGTGACTTGGGACTAACATTCACAGATAAGCAGTGGGACAAGATTCTTATCTTTGCCCACAAATCATCCCTAGCTTCTCGGTTTCAGGAGTCAAGCTATAAGCTATTAACACGATGGTACCTGACCCCAGCTCGCTTACATACTATGTTTCCTAATGTATCTGATTTGTGTTGGAGATGTGGGAGGGAGGTGGGAACTCTAGTTCACACATTCTGGTATTGCTCTAAACTCACACAATTCTGGACGGAAGTTAGAGGCATTATGCACGAGCTGACTGACTTTCTTCCACCTGATTCTCCAGCCTTCTTCTTACTACATCACAACACATGGTCCATCAGAAGATATAAAAAAACACTAACAAGACATCTAATTAATGCTGCTAGGACTTTGATAGCAAGACTCTGGAAGTCAGAAGAATCGCCCAGAATAGGTGACTGGTTGAAACTGATAGGGCAGATACAACACATGGAGGATCTCACTGCCACATTGCATGATAGGCATGAACAGTACTGGAAGACATGGTATAGCTGGTTCGAGTTCCAAGAAACACAACAATACAAGTCACTTATAACTAATTAAGATGGCCTGGAACACACATCCTCCCAGTTAACATAAACAGTCCCGCCTGGCACCCCCCCCTCCCCCTGGCGCGAGGAGAAGAGAACACTTACCTTCTACCCGGGGTTCCCCCGTGCCCTACTCTGGATTTCCCCACGCCTGCACACGTCTCTCTCTTTTCGCTCTCTTTCTCTCTTTTTCTTCCTCTCCTTATACTCTCAAAATGAACAGGGGAGGATGATATTCTCTAGACATGTCAGGTGAGACTAGACTCTCTTTACTATAGGCCCCCCTGGTGTATGAACCCTATGGGCCCAGGGAGGCCATGATAATAACAATGATTGTCTCACCCTTAACGTAGGTCTAATTATCTTTATCACATATTACGCTAAATATATAAAGCAATAACATTATGTGACCACTGTTTCTCTTTTTCAAGACTCCAAGACCCATTTATGTTATCATTTATGTCCTCATACAAAACTAAATTGTACATTGATTCTATATGCTACCAAACTTTGTTATTGCTGATCTGCATAGGTCTGGTGATATATCTCCCTTGTGTCTTGTACGTTATGACTTATGACAGTTATGTTAACTATCTACGTATTGTATTTCATTGTTACTCTTTAATATTAAAATAAAAGAATCTGTAAAAAAAAAAAAAAAAGGCTCTGGCGTCGCCTTTTGCTAGCACGGGAATCAGCGGAGACAGCAGAGGAGGCCACTGAGGACTGGCTGCCAGAACAGGCCTCAGTGTCGGCGGCAGGAGTAGCAGAGGGGGGAGGAGCAGTGCGTTTCCGCACTCCTGCTGGAGGAGCAGGAGGGCGGGTGGCTGCTTTTGCTGCTGCTGCTGCTGAAGACTGTGCAGTGGTGGGTGTGGTGCCACTGCCAGCGCCAGATGCCTTCAGCCTCTTGAACTCCTCATGCTGGTGGTAATGTTTAGCAGCAAGATGGTTCAGAAGAGAGGTGGTGCTGTACTTTAAGGGGTCTGCACCTCTGCTCAGCTTCCGCTGACAGTGGTTGCAAGTGGCGTACTTGCTGTCAACTGTGGGCATGTTGAAAAATTGCCAGATTGGTGACGTGAAAGCCCCCCTACGGACTGGAGCCGCTGCTGCCTGTCTCCCTGTGGTGGTTGGGAGGGGCTTGGGTTCGGCTGGTGGTGGTACTGGCAGATGCTGCTGCTGCTGAGCCTGAGACACCAGCAGGCTGTGGGACCTGCCTACTGCTGCCAATGCTTGCAATGATGCGCCTCCTTGCAAGGCCCACAAGCGCATCCTTCTCCTCCTCCTCCTCAGAGCTGCTGATGATGACATCCCCAGGAGCTGGTGGCACCCAGTCTTTGTCCGTCACCCTGTCATCATCATCATCATCATCCTCCTCCCCCTCCTGAAACATGTCCTGCTGGGATGATGACCCCCCAAACTCCTCTCCTGATGCATGGATGGGCTGCTTGACTGTCGCCACAGTCTTGCTGTCCAATCCCTCCTCCCCCAAAGTGCCCATCAGCATCTCCTCCTCAAAATCGCCAACAACAGCAGACAATTCCCTGATGATGCCTGGGGTAAAAATACTGCTAAATGACAGGTCGCCAACTTGTGACGGTGAACTGGCCTCCTCCTCCTCAGGCCCTGCTGGGCGGCTGCTACGAACAGGGGTGGTGGTGAGGGTGGAGGCCTCGGATGCAGAGCTGATGGCGGGCTGCTCATCCTCCGTCATCAGTTGCATCACAGTGGCTGCATCCTTTTCCTCAATGGGACGTTTCCGACCCGGCTGGAGGAAAATAGGAGCAGGTACTACACGCTGCTGCTGCTGTGTCTCTGCAGCATGAGTTGCAGATGGTCCTGCTGGGCGCCCAAGGCGTCCAAGGCCAGTGGCTATAGGCGGAATGTTAGCCACTGACGCAGCTGCTGCTGCTGCGGAACTGTGCATGGTGGCGCGGCTTGCCACAATGCTGCTCCCTCTCCTCCTGATTCCCTTGCTGCCCTTCCCCTTGCCCAAACCGCGCTGGCTGCC